>NC_133126.1:190303726-190586226 GCF_048418815.1 Hemitrygon akajei | reverse complement strand
CTTCTTTCCCTCCACCATCAAATTCTGAACTGCCCATTAATATTACCTTATTATCTCTTTGCACAGTTTTATTTATTTATTTATTTATTATCTATCTATCTATCTATGTCTTTGCACTGCGCTACTGCCAAGGTAAAGCAATTTCATGTCACATAAGTTCATTCATTTGTTACCATATGTACCGTGTCGTATGACATGGCTGATCGTGGTCTTTTCATGACCATGATTAATCTTGGCAAATTTTTCTACCAAAAGTTGTCTTCTGGGCAGTGTCTTTATAAGAGAGTGATCCCAGCCATTATCAATCCTGCTTAGAGATTGTCTGCCTGGTGTCAGTGGTCGCATTACCAGGACTTGTGATACAACCGTCTACCACCAACTCCCATGGCTTTAGATGATCCTGATCAGGGGGCTAAGCAGGTGCTACACCTTGCCCAAGGGTGACCTGCAGGCTAGCGGAGGGAAGGAGCACCTTACACCTCCTTTGGTAGAGACGTACCTCCACCCTGCCACTGTCACATAAGACTGTGATAATAAATCAGATTCCGATTCAATTACAAGATCACGCATGTGCCTGTACTGTTCTCTGTGTCACCCGAACTTTCACCTTCCTCGCCTCAGGATCATTCCACCCACAGCTGCTAATGCACGTCACGTATCACAGTGCAGTGATCACTGCTGCAACAAAGGGGACATTGATGCTCCCGACTCCGCTGGAGTAGGCTTAATTTCCTCACTTGCTGCTGGAAACAGAAGCAGGCGGAGAGAGCATGGGCATCAGTTACCCCGCCCATGCCCATCCTGGCATCTCCCAGGCTGTCTAAAATCAAGGACATCCCTCCCAGTAATTTGAGAACACGTTTCCCGCCTTCAGGCAGCATGGACATATCCATCAAGTCAGCAAAACATCCCAGTTACTGTAAGGGTGTCAGGAGCGTGTTGTGGGTGTGGTGTACAGGGGCTGACTCATGAGCTCAGAAGACTGTGTTACATGAGGAAACCTGGAGCAAAAATAGAATCAGGACTACTAACTCCGATATATTTTGTAACTTTATTTTGTTTTTCAGCAGCAGTACAGTGAAAAGACACAAATTACACTGTTCCAAAAAAAACAAACTAAAGGAATAACAAGGTAGTGTTCACGAGTTCATGGACTGTTCAGAAATCTGATATCCGAGAGGAAGAAATTGTTTCTGATTCATTAAGTCTGGGACTTCAGGCTCCTGTACACCCTCCTTGATGTAGTAATGAGAGGAGGACTTGTATAGGATGGTGTGGCCATTAGTAATGGATGTTGCCTTCTTGAAGGTGTCCTAGTTGATGGGAAGGATTGTGCCTGTGGTGGAGCTGGCTGATTCTATAACATTTGTGAATCGGAGCCCCCATACAAGACTGGAATGCAATTCGTCAGGATGATTTCTCATACACATCGTGGAAATTTTGGTGACATATCAAAACTTCTCAAATTCCTAATGAAGTTAAGTAGCTGGCATGCTTTCTTCATAATCGCATCAAAGTAGTGAGCCTAGAGTAGATCCTCAGAGATGCTGACACCTAGGGACTTGAAGCTGCTCACCCTTTCCTCTGCTGATCCCTCAATGGGGACTGGTGCATATTCTCCCAACGTCCCCCTCCTGAGGTCCACGATCAATTCATTAGTGCCTCTGACACTGCGTGTGAGGTTGTTATTGTGACACCACTCAACCGGCCAATCTATCTCATTCCTCTAAGCCTCATCATTGCCATCTGAGATTCTACCAACATCAGTGAATTTATAGATGCCTTTGAGCTGACCTTAGCTACATAATCGTGAGTGTAGAGGGAGTGGAACAGGGGGCTAAGTCCACATTGTTGAGGTGCGCCAGTGTTGATAGTCAGTGAGGAGTAGATATTCTGTTCTATCAACACAGACAGTGGTCTCCTGATAATGAAGTCCACGATCCTGTTATAGAGAGAGGTACAGAAGCCCAGCTTTCGAAGCTTGTTGATTGGTACTGAGGGGATGACGGTGTTGGATGATGTCATTGATCAGCAATATTCTGATGGGAATGCTTCTTCAGTGGACTGATAACTTCGTTACTTTTTAATAGCATTTTAAACTAGAATGCTATCAAATTAGGGAGATATAGGCTAATACTTAGATAGATAGATAGATAGATAGATAGATACTTTATTCATCCCCATGGGGAAATTCAACTTTTTTCCAATGTCCCATACACTTGTAGCAAAACTAATTACATACAATACTTAACTCAGTAAAAAATATGATATGCATCTAAATCACTATCTCAAAAAGCATTAATAATAGCTTTTAAAAAGTTCTTAAGTCCTGGCGGTAGAATTGTAAAGCCTAATGGCATTGGGGAGTATTGACCTCTTCATCCTGTCTGAGGAGCATTGCATCGATAGTAACCTGTCGCTGAAACTGCTTCTCTGTCTCTGGATGGTGCTATGTAGAGGATGTTCAGAGTTATCCATAATTAACCGTAGCCTACTCAGCGCCCTTCGCTCAGCTACTGATGTTAAACTCTCCAGTACTTTGCCCACGACAGAGCCCGCCTTCCTTACCAGCTTATTAAGACGTGAGGCGTCCCTCTTCTTAATGCTTCCTCCCCAACACGCCACCACAAAGAAGAGGGCACTCTCCACAACTGACCTATAGAACATCTTCAGCATCTCACTACAGACATTGAATGACGCCAACCTTCTAAGGAAGTACAGTCGACTCTGTGCCTTCCTGCACAAGGCATCTGTGTTGGCAGTCCAGTCTAGCTTCTCGTCTAACTGTACTCCCAGATACTTGTAGGTTTTAAAATGCAAAACATTACCAAGGATAGAGGTTAGAAAGATAAAGGAAGTAAACAGGCCATTTGGCCCACAGGATTTGTACTGGCCATCAAACATCCATTTATACTAATCTTATCATAACTCGGTAACATTTTCCCCACATTCTCAGTAACTCCACATTACCTATCTCCACCCAAATTCAACCACTCACCTATAATCAGTGGCATCATTATTAGGTACCTGCTGTTCGTGGTCTTCTGCTGCTGTAGCCCATCCACTTCGCGGTTCAATGTGTTGCACATTCAGAGATGCTCCTCTGCACACCACTGTTGTTTCACGTGGTTATGTGAGTTACTGAGTATTTCCATCAGCTTGAACCAGTCTGGCCATTCTCCTCTGACCTCTCTCATTAACGAGGCATTTTTTGCCCACAGAACTGCTGCTCGCTGGATTCTTTTTTGTTTTTATTACACCAGGGGCAATTTACAGAGGCCATTTGATTTACAAACCCGCACGTTTTTCAGATTTTGGGGGATATGGAGCACCAGTATTTGTTTCCCAGCTTGAAATGTCTAACTCTAGAAGACATGCATTGAAGGTGAGAGAGGGGATTGAAGTTCAAAGGAGATGTGTAGGCCATGTTTTGTGACACAGAGAGTGACGTCCGCCTGGAATATGCTGCCAAAGGTGGTGGTGGAGGCAAATATTTTATTTTATTTACTTTTATTTATCTAGAGATACAGCACAGATCGGACCCTTTCAGCCCAATGAGCCTCACCACCCAGCAACCTACTGATTTAACCCTAACCTAATTACAGGACAACTTACAATGACCAACTAACCTAATAAAAATCATGTCTTTGGAGTGTGGAGGAACCTGGAGCACCTGGAGGAAGCTCACTCACTCATGGGGAGAGCATGCAAACTCCTCACAGGTGGAGTCGGAATTGTACTCTGAACCCTGGAACTCCCCAAACTATTCTATCATGATGCCTACAAAGGATGAAGCCCACAAAGGAATGCAATGGATGAGCTTCAGAAGATCTTAGATAGGCACATGAATATACAGAGAATGGAGGGACATGGACTTGTGGAGGCAGAAGGGACGTCTAGTAGGCTTTTAATTACTAGTTTAATTAGACTGACACAACACCATCCCCTGAAGAGACTTTTCTATGACCAATGTTTAAACATTTATTGTTCAGCAGTCTATTCCACTGCACAAATCAGATTCTACACCTGCTTAGATATCAACCACAACTCATTCCTTAATGACTGACTTACTCCCCATTACGCCACTGGCATTTAGGGCAGCAATGAAGGTCCTCCATCTCTGGCAGTGTTCATGGCTTCCTTCATCGTGACAGTAGCTTCCTCTCGGTTTTCACTACTGTAAGTCATGTAAGTCCCTGGCAGAGATTCAGGAATGCTGTCACACTTAGATGTAGAAGGGTTCTTCATTGCTGTTTCCATAACAATTCAGTTTGACCAGTCAGGGTTGTTAGCCTGGAGGACCGGTGGGCCACACTTAGTCTGTCCTCTACCCTTTACCTGTTTGGCATGGGTGACCCTACCAAGAGCCAAAGCATAAAGCCCTGACTCCAGCTGGTATAACTCACTGGATCATTAAGGCATGCAAGCCTCTAAAGCACGACAAGATTGTGATCCTCTTGGAAGACAACATTTCAGAACTACCTTATTAGGGCATGGTAGCATAGTGGTTAGCACAGTGCTTTACTGTATCAGCAACCTGGTTTCAATTCCCGCCGCTGCCTGTAAGGAATTTGTACGTTCCCCCTGTGGTCACATGTGCTTCCATCCACAGTCCAAAGACATACCGGTTGGTTGATGGTAGGTTAATTGGTCTTTGTAAATTGTCCTGTGATCAGTCTAGGGTTAATTTGGAAGTTGCTGGTGGCACAGCTCAAAGGGCCAGAAGACCCTATTTCGTGCTGTATCTCAATCAATCAACAAACAAACAAACAAATAGCTAGATAGATAAATAAATTGATTAATTAATTAATAGATGGATCGATAAATAGATAGATAAATAAATAAATACAAAATATAGTGAGCTATTCTGAAAAATGGGTACAGCACAAAGCAGCCCCTTCGGTTTACAATTTTGTGTTGACCTTTTAACCTACTCCAGGATCAATCTAACCCTTCCCTCACACATAGCCCTCCATTTTTCTATCATGCAGTTGCCTATCTAAAAGCATCTTAAATGTCCCTAATGTATCTGCCTCTACACCCAGCCCAGTCCATGTGCCACCACTCTGAAACCTACCTCTGATATCGCCCCTATACTTTCTCCAAGCACATTCAAGTTATGGCCTCTTATATTAGCTATTTCTGCCCTGGCAGAAAGGTGCTGGCTTTGCCCTCTGTCTGTGCCTCGTAACATCTTGTACACCTCAATCAAGTCACCTCTCATCCTCCTTCCAACCAGAAAGCTCACTCAGCCCATCCTTATAATACACGCTCCCTAATCCAGGCAGCATTCTGGTATATCTCTTCTACACCCTCTCTAAAGCTTGCATATCCTTCTTTATTATCAAGCAATCAGCACTGAACACAATATTCCAAGTGTGGTCTGACAGTTATCATTGTACTCTATCATCACCTTGGTCTTCCAAAGTGAATTGCTTCACACTTTTTTTGGATTGAACTCCATCTGCCACTTCTCAGCCCAGCTTTGCATCCTATCAATGTCCCGTTGTAACCATCGTTCTGCACCATCCACAACACCACCAACCTTCGAGCTATCTGCAAACTTACTAACGCACCCTTCCACATCTTCATCCAAAAATTACAATCAGTCAAAGAATCAAAACAAAAGCTTGATCCGAAACAAAGTGGTAATAAATATCTAGAAACCAGCTTTAAAAGATAATGGTCTTGCTATTACTTTATTATTGTCACATGTACCAAGATAGATTGAAAACCTTATCAAGCGTGCAGTGCATAAAGATTAAATCATTACACAGTCCATTGAGCTAGAATAAGGTAAAACAATAACTGTCACAACCACGGATTTGGCAGCGCAGTACATACGGCAATTGTGTTCATGAATATGCATGTGTCAGCTAATTACTATTTCATTGTGATAGTATTTAACTCCATTCTTTTCATCATAGTGCTTGTCGAGACATGGACACAGCACAGCAATGCATTACTGCCTGTTTGCATTCACCTTTACCTGAGAAATTGGACTGTCAATTCACCTAACTCTGAAGACTAGCGGTATCCATTTTATATTTAGTTGTTCTTTTCAGCTGCAGTGTAGGCTTCATTCTCCATTTCAGATTTTTACTTAACAGTCCTGTTTGGCCTAGTGTTTTTTTTTTATTTTCCCTTTAACGCTGTTCGCATTAAAGTCTGTGAACTATCGACCGGCTTCAGTGTCTCTCACTCCGCACTTGGGCCACATCCAAACCGGGTGAGAATAACAATGCAGAATAAAGTGTGAAATCTACCAAGAGTGTGCATTGCAGGTGAACAATAAAGTGCAAGATCATAACGAGGTAGACTGTCAGGCCAAGGGACCTGACAATTCAAGAGTCCGATAACAATTGGGTAGAAGTGGTACTTGAGGTGTAGCCTTCTGACATCAAGAAGGTGTTGAAATATATGGATTAATGTGTGATACTTCACAAGCTTCTATCATCAAAGTATCTATCGTGTATCATCAAAGATCCACACAACTCTCACATCTACCATTAGTACGGAACCTGAAGTTCAACACTATGAGGTTCAGGGACAGTTATGTCCCTTCAAATATTTAGTTCTTGAATCTACCTGCACTAACTTACTGATGCTTCAGTATAGCATGACTTTGCTCTCTAATGGACTCAAATGCAACCTGTCAGGATACTCTCCATTGGGCATCTATATGTAATTCTCACTGTATGGTCATAATGAGTTATCTGTTACTGTGAATACAAGCTAACAGTAACATAACTCTACAATGCATGGGAATAATGATGAAAAGGCCATTTCCAATAAATAAACACGTCTAGGGTAAAAATGATTTGCGTAAACATGGCACATAGAAGTTTGAATGTCCCTTTAAGGGAAAGTAGGACTTTTACTTGTGTGAATACTGACACAGCCATGCAAACTTGCCATTCATTAGGAAGCAATGATTTAACTCACTTCAGTATAAATTTAGATTAAAATTGTATTGACAAACTATTTTAAACTAACAAACACAACAATACCATGTCATATAAATGAAGAAATGGGCCCATCATATATATTATATATTAGTCTGTAACATGTGTGTAATCGTTGGAGCTTATTGTTGCATAATCAATCCAATTTGCTTCACTTTGTTTGCTCAAGGTACAGAAACAGCTTCGTGCTGAAGAGCTCATTCCAAGAAGAAAAATGTTCATGCAATGTCCAAGGAAAAGGCATTGAACCTTCTTCAAGGTCATGTGATAACTAGCTAATTAATAGTTGTCTGTACATTCTCTGTGAGACCAAGGTCTGGATGAGGATTTTTTGACAGCAGTATCCTTCCAAATTTATTTCTTTGTTTCACCATGTTCTTACGCCATATTGGTAGTCCATTTCCATTTTCTTCTTTCTCCTTCTGTGATCCCATGCTCTCCCAAAAAACTGGCTCCCCCATTCTTTTCCCTCTCTTTCTCAAAAAGAAAAATTAACAAGACAAATCCTATTGGCAAACACAGCAAACCCAACTTAATAAACTGAATTATTACTTTAAATAGACAAAATTGAAATACTTGATTGTATAATCTAATTAAAGGAACACTTATTGCACTTTGAGAAAATAAAATATCCAACATCACAACTGTATTAATAAAATAAAGCATGGTCTTAATCCATGATGTTATATAGAAAAGTTTGTCAAAGTTTTAGATCACATGCAAAAACTGCACAAACTTTAAAGAAAGTAATAATAATGATAACAACAACAACAACAATAATAATAATAATAATAATAATAATAATAATAATAATAATAATAGTAATAATAAGTACTTTATTGACCCTGAGTGGGAAATTCTTTTGTTACAGCAACAACATTTAAAAACACACTTAGCAATGTGCAGACTTAACTAATAATAAAGTACAGAATAATAACATTCCCAATAATATACTAATTGCGTGTGCGTGTCTATGTCTGTGTCTGTGCGTGCACAAGTATGTTTCTGTGTCTGTTATTCTGTGTCTTTGTGTGGTTTTAAGTGAGTAGATCTGTCTTTGTTATTTGTGTGTTTGCCTGTGTTTTAATGTGCAATAATAATGTACGAAATGGTAAAACAGACTATTGTACTATGATTTGTGTTCTCCCGTTGCACAGAAATGAACTGTTGTATATGCTTATTGCATTTGGTAGGAAAGATATTCGGTAACAGCCCTTGTGACAGCAGAGCTGAATGAGTCTGTTTGAAAGGGTGCTCCACTATTTATTCAGCAGGTCATAGGGAAGATGTGCCAGATTATCCATGATGGATAACAGTTTGTTTAGCGACCTCCTCTCCAGAACTAACTCAAAAGTGTCCAGGCTATAGCCAAAGATGGATCCAGCCTTTCTGATGAGTTTATTTAGTCTCCTTGCATCACCAGCACCAATGCTGCTCCCCCATCATAAAGCCACGAAGAAGACTCACTCACAACAACAGACTGGTAAAAGATCTCCATTCATCTGACCGCACACATTGAAGGATCTCAGCTTCCTTAGAAAATGGAGTCTGAGCATCCCCTTCTGGTAAACAGCCTTGGTGGTTTTCTAGTCAAGTCTGGTGTCGAGGTGAAAACCCAAGTATTTGTACTCCTCCGCCACCGGAACTTCTTCTCGCAGAAGTAGAGGTGCTGCTGTGCCATTTTTATAAAGGCACTTATGTGTTGGTCCCAGGTCAGATCCTCTGATAAGATAATGATGTGGAAGTTAAAAGTTAAGTACCCTTTCCACCTCCAGTTTCCTAGTCCCCTGTGTCTACGTTCAGCCCTGACCATTGGTGCTATCTATGAGGAGTTTGCACCTTTCACCTTTGACTGCCTGAGATTCCTCTGGGTTCTCTAATTTCCCTTCACGTCACATAAATGTGTAAGTTAATTGTTCATTGGAGTTTGCTCCTCACGTGTGGCCGAGCAGTAGGATCTGGGAGGAGTTGGTGGGAATGTGAGAAGAGTGAATCAGTCCTGAGAAAGGGTCTCAACACGAAGCGTAGTCTGTTCATTTCCCTTCGTTGATGCTGCCTGACCTGCTGAGTTTCTGTGTTGATCAAGATTTCCAGCATCTTGTGCTAGAACCAGGATCAGGCTTAAACTCACTGACAGATGCTGTGGAATTTGTCGTTTTGCAATAGCAGCACAATGTAAGACATAAAGAAAAAAACATATACATTATATAACTTTGACATGAAATTATAACTATATATAAATTTAAATTAAATAAGCTGTGCAAAGAGAGAGCAAAAAATGAGATGGTGTACAGGAATTCATTGTCTGTTCAGAAATCTGATTGTTGAGGGGAAGAAGTTGGTGCTGAGATGTTGAGTGTGTGTCTTCAGGACTCTGTACCTCCCTCCTGATGGTAGCGATGGGAAGAGGGCAAGTCCTGGGTGATGGGAGTCCTCAATGATGATGCTGACTTTTGAGGGATCGTCTTCAAAAGATGTCCTCGACATTGGGCAGGTTAGTGGCCATGATGGAGCTAGCTGTGTTTGTAACTTTTGGCAGCTTTTCCCAATCCCCCAATACCAGATGGTGATGCAGCCAGTCAGAATGCTCTCCATGGTACATCTGTAGAAACTTGCTAGTCATTGCTGACTTCCCAAATCTCCTCAATCTCCAAATGAAATATAGATACTGTCCTGCCTTCTTTGTATTTGCACCAATCAATCAAGTTTGTGTGGGATCAGGATAAATGGGTTCTTGATATTCAGTGCAATCAGAATGGGTACGGGACCTGTTTCTACACTGTGTCTCTATCACTCTGCGATATTCTAATTTCACAGTTGTCAAAACATTATCTATGTGGATTAACAATCCAGTGAATATGAAGCAAATGTTACATTTCACATCAATTCTGCTTCCCCACATGATAAACAAGATACAAGGTTATAATTCGATAAGATTCTTGGAGAATTTGCTTCATATTCATCATACCAGAAGAGAAGGTGGTTGGAGTAACATTTTCTTTCAGATCAGACTTTTCCATCTGGATCACCAGCTGCCATTATGTGGTCTCTAAAGGCACTGACAATGGAGGGTGCAAGCAATGAGTCTCTGCCAATTAGTCAGATGTGACTTATTGGTTGCCTTCCCGTTTACTGGAGCTAAGAGGTTGTCTCAGGAGGGAACGTTGAGCTGGTCAGACACATGCACATTGGAGATTAGAAAAGTGAGGTCATTCCAAAATAAATACTGTTCCACCTCTCTGCCATCAGGAACATGCCATCCATCCCTAAAGATCCTTACCTCCCAGGACATGCCCTCTTCTCATACTACCATCAGGGCGGAAGTCAGGAACATTGAACACAGATTATTATAGCACAATATGAGCCCTTCGGCCCATGATTCTGTGTCAAATCCTCTATCATCCATGTGCCCGTCTAAGAGTTTCTTAAATGCCCCTTACTGTATCTGCCTCTACCATCGATCCTGGTAGGGCTTTCCAAACACCCATGACTCTATGTAAAAAGCCTACCCCTGACAAACCCCCTAAATTTTCTTCCAATCACCTTAAAATTATATCTCCTTGTATTAACCATTTCTGTCCTTGGAAACAGTCTCTTGCTATCCATTTTATCTCTGCCTCTCATCATCTTGTACAACTCCATCAAGTTGCTCCCCCCATTTCTCCTTCACTCCAAAGAGAAAGTCCCTAGCTCACTCAAACTCTCCTCGTAGGACATGCTTTTCAATTCAGGCAGTATCCTGGTTAATCTCCTCCTCCTCCTCTGTGCTTCCTATAATGAGGCGACCTGAAGTGAACACATAATTGTAAACGTGGAATTTTGCCTGAAGAACCACTCTCAATGATTCAGAGACCACTTGCTCCCTCTGTCATTAGGGTTTTGAACAGCCCATGAACCTGTGCACACAACCTTCATTTCCCTTTATTTTGCAATGATTGATTTATTTCTATAGCATGGTAGGATTACGTCTTTACACTGTGCTGCTGCCGCTAAGCAACACATTTCATGCCATCTAAGTTCATGTTCAAGTTGAATTGTCATTGAAATATACACAAGCACACAGCTACATGAATCTTCATTCCTCCAAGGCCAAGCTGCAAAACACAAGCACACAGTCAGTCACACTCAACACACATAGCTACGATAGCACAGGTTGTTGCAAAATAATCTTAGCACAAGTCCCCGAATGGCCTGGCCTGAAGATTGACAGTGTGTGGGATATTGTCCTGGGGCCGTGTTTCTGCATGAACAAACACACAACAGATCTGATTTGATTCTGACCATGATTTCCGATAAGATCGGGGTGCATTCGATTGCACCGGTTTCTACGGAGTCAACTAAAGGCGCTACTGTCTTTTTTAAAATGTATTTTTTCCAATCGCAAGATTCTGCTGGTCATTAAGAACTTAAAGTACTGCAGCGAGTTGCTCGTTGGCAGGGAACTGAAGGAGCTGGGCTCGGTGCAGATCGTGCTGCTGTCCGCGTCAGAGTGGAAACGATGCGTGAAGGCGATGCGCAGTCTAACAGCGAGTTGTCATCTTAATCACTTCTCTCGTGTTTGCAAGAGCCCACTGGGCACGGTTAAAGTAGAACGTTGCAAGTCTGATTCACTGATATGTTGGCAGTTGGCGGGGGAGCTGCGTGTTCTCGTTCGTAGCAAGGACTCGGCCTCGAGCTACCACGTAGCCTGTTCACAGGCACCCAGGAGGGAGGCTTCGAAGGTGGTGCAGTCCATCGGAGGCGGTGTGGTGTGGGGTCAAAGCTAGAGTCAGTGCCCCCAGTGTTCACTGGCAGAAAACAAGTAATATTATGTTTGACTGCAGATTGTTGCAATATTTCTGGACTCGAGGACTGAGACTATAGTTACTTTTTGTGACTATATTTTACTGATTACTGATATGTGCTTCGTGCTGTTTAGGACTGTTGGTAGTGTTTTGCACCTTAGCTCCAGAAGACTGTAGTTTCATTTGTCTGTATTTATGGGTCTTCGTGCATTGTTAAATAACAATTAAACTTTAACTTGATGACCATCATGGCTATGATGATGCTGTGAATGCCTGCATGAAAATGAATCTCAGTGTAGTATATGGTGACATATATGTACTTCAATTAAAAAATTCACTCTGAACTTTGATACGCCAAGCATTTGCCATGCCTGATGGGAATGTTTTAATTTGAATTTGTTCACTGTCTTATATTTACTTGATGTTTTGTATTCCGTGTATTTTTGTGTGAACAAACTTTTGTAGTTTTGTTAAAAAAAAAGAGTCAAGGGTCTCTGAAGGTCGTCACCTTGTTGTGGTGGAGAGGCTTGTGAGTGTCTGAGATCCCGAGGTCGATGCCTTCTGGAGCTTAGTTCCTGGTAGGGTCACCCAAGGTCAAGGGTACCAAACAAAGAGCGATCCAACCAAGACCTCAACAGTGGAGCTGGCAGAAGATGATGACACGTCACAACGACAGTCAAGGGTCCCCAGTCACCCTGCATGCCGTGCCATTGGACTCTGACCCCGATCGGTCAAGGGCCATGTAGTAGCTGCCCATGCATCGGCATCAAACAAAGTCACACAGAGCCTTTCTCCAATAAGGGAAAAACGCCTTGGAAGAACATTATACTTGACCCAAGTGATAGCACTACTAGTACAGAAATGAGGAAGAATGTCATCTTGGAATGTTGTGCATCTATCATGACTCTATCTCCAGGCTGTACACTGAGTCCTTTAGAACCTCCTTAGTAGACAATGTTCTTGCCTGTCTGGAGGCTCAATATTATGTATCAGTGTGTTATTTTGACCCCTGTGAGTTCACTGTCTGGTACAGGCTGAGCCTCTGATAAGACACAAACATGGAGCAAAACAGGAAGGACGCGTATCAGGGAGTAAACATAATCAAATATCGTCTCTTGTTGTGCTGTTTTAAGTGGTGACTTTCTAAAGAGGGTTCATTTATCAGAAACATTCCCATAGCTCCATTAACATTGCAAGCACGTAGAAAGGATGTCTCCTGTAGTGGCAGAGACTAGGAACTGACAGCACAGCCTGAGAATTAAAGGACATCCCTTTCGAACAGAGATCAGGAGGAGCTTTTTAGCCGGAGGGTGGTGAATCAGTGGAAGTACCTATGCAATCCAACAACAGGGTTGAAATGTCTAATACCAGAGGGTGTGCATTTAAGGTGAGAGGGGGTAATTTCAAAGGAGATGTGAGTGGCATGTATTTTTTACACAGCGAGCGGTGGGTGCCTGGAATGTGCTGCCTGGGGCGGTGGTAGGGGCAGCTGCATTATGGACTTTTAAAAGATGTTTAGATAGCCATCTGAATGCAAGGAAATATAAGGATATGGGCATTGTGTCGGCTGATGAGATCAGTTTAGTTGACGTTTGATTACTAATTCAATTAGTTTGGCACAACATTGTGGGCTGAATGGCTATACTGTTCTATGTTCTATGTTCTATGTTCTATAGACGGCTGTGGAGCCTGAGTCATTGGGTATACTTAAAACTGAAGTTCTTGCTTGTAGAGGTGTCAAAGATTAAAGGGTGAAGGCAAGAGAATAGGGTTGAGAGGGATAATAAATCAGAGTAGACTTGAATGGCTAAATAGCTCAGTTCTGTTTGCACGTCTTATAGGCTATGGCAGGAGTTCCCAACTTGGGGTCCAAGGACCCCTAGGTTAATGGTAAGGGCCCGTGGCAGAAAATGGTTGGTAACTCCTGGTGTATGGTCTAAAATCTGCCAAGGCAATTCCAAGGAGATCAAAATAGCAATCTACAGAAGGGGATGTTAGGGAAAATTACCAATCACTTCATCAGAGAGGTTGTCTTTAGGAGACTCCTTCAATGAAGTAAGAGAGACAGGAGTGTTCCTGCAATGAATTAGAGCTCAGAAGCAAGATTGTAAATAGTGGAGTGAATCAATTTCGCCAGTTAATCATTTGTACTAACCCCAATGGCTCTTCTCAAACCCCTGAGATCCAGAATTAGAAAGGACAATGTTAGGAGGCACGTGAGAACCACTCCATCCAGTTCTCCTCCAGGGACAAGGTTCAATCTTGACCTACACACAGTGGCCACTTTCCTAAATACAGGTGTGTGGTCTCACCCATCCTCAGTGGAAAAAGCCTGCTTGCATTTACCCTTTCTACACACCTCATCATTTTGCACACCTCTATCAAATCTCCCCTCATTCTCCTATGCACTTGTTAGACTTCATTGTTTTGAAAATGCTGGCGGGTTGTAGCCCAATTATCCAAGAACATTTATTTGGATTGCAGATAATTTGAGCGACACAATAAATCAATTGTGTTGGCTTAAGCACTTGCTGATAAATACAGCCTCTGTTCTCACTGTTTAACATTCTGTTGGGAAAACAAAACTTTATGTCATTTGAGAAAGTGCAGGAGGCTATAAGTTCTCTAGCTTGGAATGGTGTGGGGCTGATGAACCCACGTAAAATACCCAGCATTGCCCTAAGACAGTCAATTTGTAACATTAAGGAGGTACACTCAGAAGTACACTTATACACCTGCCCATTATTGTAAGTAAGACCATAAGACCATAAGATATAGGAGTAGAATTAGGCCATTTGGTCCATCAAGTCTGCTCCACCATTTCAACATGGTTGATCCAATTTTCCTCTCAGCCCCAATCTCCTGCCTTCTCCCTGTATTCCATCATAACCCTGATAAATCAAGAATTTATCAGCCAACCTCTGCCTTAAATATGCACAAAGACTTGGCTTCCACAGCTGCCTGTGCAAAGAATTTCACAGAATTTCACTGGCTAAAGAAATTCCTCCTTATCTCTGTCTTAAAAGGACTCACCTCTATTCTGAGTCTGTGACCTCGGGACTTAGACTCTTCCAACATAGGAAGTATCCTTTCCACGTGCACTGTAACAAGGCTTTTCATCATTCGATAGGCTTCAATGAGGTCACTCCTCATTCTTCTGAATTCTTGTGAATACAGGCCCAGAGCCATCAAACGCTCTTCATATGACAAGCTAAAACTGCATACAATCCTCCAAGTGAGGCCTCACCAGTGCTTTATAAAGCCTCAACATTACGTCCTTGCTTTTATATTCGTGTTCTCTTGAAATGAAGGCTAACATTACATTTGCATTCCTCAGCACTGACTCAACCTGCAAATTAACATTTAGGAATCCTGCACAAAGACTCACAAGCCCCACTGTGCCTCAGTTTTTTTGTATTTTCCTTTTATTTAGAAATTTGTCAACCCTTTCATTTTATCTTCCAAACTGCATGACCATCTGCCATTTCTTTGCCCATTCTCCTAATCTGTCTTTCCTTCTGTAGCCTCTCTACTTCCTCAAAACTACCTGCCCCACCACCTATATTCATATCTTCTGCAAACTGCCATCAATTCCAAAATCATTGACATATAAAAAGAATCAGTCCCAACACAGTTCCATGTGTAGTACCACTAGTGACAGCCCTTTATTCCCACTCGTCACCTCCAGCCACTGCTTTATCTATGCTAGAATCTTCCCAGTAATACCATGCCTCATGTGTGGCATCTTGTCAAAGGCCTTCTGAAAGTCCATCTACAAAACATCAACCAATTCTCCTTTGTCTCTACCTCTTATAATTTCTTCAATGAATTCCAACAGATTTGTCAAGCAAGATTTTCCCTTGAGGAAGCCATCTTGCCTGACAAATCTGTTGGAATCTGTTGGCCTATTTTATCATGTTCCTCCCAGTTCTCTGAGACTTCAATCTTAACAATCGACTCCAACATCTTCCCAACCATTGAGGTCAGTCTAATTTTCTATAATTTTCTTTCTTCAGCCTCTCTCTCTTCTTGAAGAGTGGAGTGACATTTGGAAGTTTCGTCTTCTGGAACCATTCCGGAATCTAGTGGTTGTTGAAAGATCATTACTAATGACTCCAGGATCTCTTCTGCCACCACTTTCTGAAACCTGGGGCATATACAATCTGGTCCAAGTGAATTATCTACCTTCAGATCATTTAATTTTCCAAGAATCTTCTCTCTAGTCATGCTCACTTCACACACCTCATGACTTCATGACCCCTGACATCTGGAACTTCCACCATACTGCTGGTGTCTTCCACAGTGAAGACTAACACAAAATACTTATTCAGTTCATCTGCCTTTTCATTGTCTTTCCCCACCCCCCACCCCAACATTACTACCTCTCCAGCATTGTTTTCCAGTGGCCCACTCTCACCTCTCTTTTACACCATAGGCATCTGAAGAAACTTTTGGCTTTCTCTTTTATATTATTGGCTAGGTTCCATCTTTACCTTCTTAATGGCATTTTAGTTCTCTTCTATTAGTATTTAAAAGCTTCTCAATCTTCTAACTTCCCACTAATTTTTGCTCTATTATATGCCCTCTCATTTGCTTTTATGTTGCCTTTGACTTCTCTTGATAGCTACAGTTGTGTCATTTTCCCTTTACAAAACATCTTCCTCTTTGGGATGTACATATATCCTATGTCTTCCAACATGTTTCCAGGAATTCCAGCCATTGCTGCTCTGGCGCCATCCCTGCCAATGTTCTTTTGCAATCAATTCTGGCCAGCTTCTCCCTCCTGTCTCTGTAATTCCCTTTGCGCCGCTGTAATATTGATATATCTGACTTGTAGCTTTCCCTTCTAAAATTTCAAGATGAATTCAATCATATTATGATCACTTTTCCCTAAGGGTTCTTCTTCCTTAAGATCCTAGTCAATTCTGGTTCATTACACGACACCCAATCCAGAACAGCTGATCCCCTAGTGGGCTCAATGATGAGGTGTTCTAAAAATCTATCTTGTAGGCACTCCAGAAATTCCCCCTTTTGTAATCCAGCACCAACCTGATTTTCCCAATTTACCTGCATATTGATAGTCCCTTATGACTATTGTAACATTGCCCATTTGTCATGCATGTTCTATCTCCAGTTGTAATTTGTAGACTGCATGCTTACTACTGTTTGGGAGTCTATAAACAACTTCCATCAGGGTCTTTATACCTGTGCAGCTCCTCAGCTCTATCCTCAATGGATCAATATCTTCTGACCCTATGTCTCATCATTCTCGTGATTTGATTTCATTTTTTACCAACAGAGCAGTGCCAGAGCCTCTGCCTTCCTGCCTGTCATTTTGATACAATGTGCACCTTTGGGCATTAAGCTCCAGCTATAATCTTCTTGCAGCCATGATTCAGTGATGCCTACGTCATCATACCTGCCAATTTGTAACTGAGCTGCAAGTTCATCTACCTTATTCCGTATACAGCACACATTCAAATACAACATCTTCAGCGCTGTATTCATCATTTTTGATTTTTGTTAGAACTCATCCTGTTGACTGCAATTTTGCCCTATCAGCAGCCTCTCCTCACCTCACATTGCCTCTGTTTGAAAACCAACTAACTTGTCTTCAGCATTATCATACGCCTTTCCTACAATGGTCCTTTCATTGAAATATATGCAGCTCAGAGTGCTAGTGCTTGACCTTGAATTCCTAACTTTGTCTGAGATCTTACCAACATCTCTCTCCACAACCTCTGCACTAACTGTTCGGGCACTCTGGTTCCCATCCCCCTGCAACTCTAGTTTAAACTCTACCATGCAGCATTAACAAACCTTCCCACTAGGATGTTAGTCCCTCCCCAGTTCAGGTGCAAACCGTCCATTCTGTACAGGTCCCACCTTCCCAGGAAGAGAACCCAATTGATCCAAAAGTCTTATGCCCTCCCTCCTACACCAACTCCTTAGCCACATATTAAACTGTATAATCTTCCTATTCTGGCCTCATAAATATCTCATCAGCCAATCATGTGACAGCAACTGAATGAATAAAAGCGTGGAGCCATGGTCAAAAGGTCCAGTTGTTATTCAGACCAAACATTAGAATATGAAAGTAATGTGACTTTGACCATGGAATATTTGTTGGTGGCAGATGGAGTGGTTTCAGTCAGAAACTGCTGATCTTCTGAGATTTTCACGCACAACAGTCTCCAAAGAGTCTCTTACAGAGAATGGTGTGAGAAACAAAAAGCATTCAATGAGCTGAGGGGTCGAGGGTGGTTCTGTGGGCAAAAAATGCCTTGCTAATGAGCGGTCAGAGGAGAATGGCCAGACCATTTCAAGCTGACAGAAAGGCGACCATAATTCAAAAATCTACACATTGCAACAGTGGAGTGCACAAGAGCATCTCTGAATGAGCAACATGTCAAACCTGGAAGTGGATGAGCTACAGTGAAGATCACAGACTAGAGGAAGACCATGAATGTACCTAATTAAGTGGCCACTGACTGTATGTTGGAAAATTTGTTGCTTTGCCATAGCATTACATGCCATACATACAAATACTATAAATTACAACACAAAATATATGTGGTATATAAAAAATTAAACTAAATTAAATAAGTAGTGTAAAAAGAGAGCAAAAGTATTGAGATAGTGCTCATGGGTTGGCCCATTGTCCATTCAGAAATTCTTTGGTGGAGGGGAAGAAGCTATTGCTAAAATGTTAAATGTGTGCCTTCGGGCTCCTGTATCTCCTCCCTGAGTGTAGTAATACAAAGAGAGCACGCCCTGATTGCTGGGGGTCCTTAATGATGGATCTCACCTGTTTGAGACATTGCTTTTTGAAGATCTCCTCAGTGCTTGGGGGCTAGATGGAGCTGGCTGAGTTTGCAACCCTCTGCTGCTTTTTCTGATCCTGTGCAGCGGCCCCTCCACATCAGATGTTGATGCAACCAATCTGAATGCTCGGCAAGGTACATCTGTTGAAATTTGCAAGAGTCTTTGGTGATGTACCAAATCTCCTCAAGCTCTCTATGAAATAAAGCCACTATTGTGCCTTCTTTGTAATTGCATCAATACCTTGGGCATTTGGGCAAATAGTCAGAGATTTTGACACCCAGGAATTTGAAACTCAAGAACTTGATGAAGGGTTTCAGCCCAAGACATTGACTATTCCCCCCCAAAGATACTGCTTGACTTGTTGAGTTCCTCCAGGATTTTGTGTATGTTGCTCAAGATTTCCAGCATCTGCAGAATCTCTTGTGTTTGTTATAAGTTATTGTTAGAGGAATGCTTTTGTTGGGACTTGAAAATCCTGCAGCAAGATGTGAAACTGAAGTGAATAATTCTGATAATTTCAGGGCTGGCACTAGTATAGTCAAAGTGAAATCTCCGCTGCTCAAATCCCCTGGTCCCAATGGTTTCCAGTCCAGTAAATTACTGTTCTTATCTTTGTTTTCAGATATGAATATCCTCTTTGCCAGATATCAATTCACTCGCACAATTGGCTTAGCATAGAAGAGGAATAGTAAGTCAAGTCAAGTCAAGTCAAGTCAACTTTTATCGTCATTTCGACCATACTGCTGGTACAGTACATAGTAAAAATGAGACAATGTTTTTCAGGACCATAGTGTTACATGACACAGTACAAAAACTAGACTGAACTACGAAATAAAAAAAACAACATAGAGAAAGCTACACTAGACTACAGACCTACATTGGACTGCATAAAGTGCACAAAAACAGTGCAGGCATTACAATAAATAATAAACAGGACATTAGAGCAGTAAGGTGTCAGTCCGGGCTTCAGGTATTGAGGAGTCTGATAGCTTGGGGGAAGAAACTGTTACATAGTCTGGTCGTGAGAGCCCGAATGCTTTGGAGCCTTTTCCCAAACGGCAGGAGGGAGAAGAGTTTGTATGAGGGGTGTGTGGGGTCCTTCATAATGCTGTTTCCTTTGTGGATGCAGCGTGTAGTGTAAATGTCTGTAATGGCGGGAAGAGAGACCCCGATGATCTTCTCAGCTGACCTCACTATCCGCTGCAGGGTCTTGCGATCCGAGATGGTGCAATTTCCAAACCAGGCAGTGATGCAGCTGCTCAGGATGCTCTCAATACAACCTCTGTAGAATGTGATGAGGATGGGGGGTGGGAGATGGACTTTCCTCAGCCTTCGCAGAAAGTAGAGACGCTGCTGGGCTTTCTTTGCTATGGAGCTGGTGTCAAGGGACCAGGTGAGATTCTCCGTCAGGTGAACACCAAGAAATGTGGTGCTCTTTACGATCTCTACCGAGGAGCCGTCGATGTTCAGTGGGGAGTGGTCGCTCCATGCCCTCCTGAAGTCAACAACCATCTCTTTTGTTTTGTTCACATTAAGAGACAGGTTGTTGGCTCTGCACCAGTCCATTAGCCGCTGCACCTCCTCTCTGTAAGCTGTCTCGTCATTCTTGCTGATGAGACCCACCACGGTCATGTCATCGGCGAACTTGATGATGTGGTTCAAGCTGTGTGTTGCAGCACAGTCATGGGTCAGCAGAGTGAACAGCAGTGGACTGAGCACACAACCCTGGGGAGCCCCTGTGCTCAGTGTGATGGTGTTGGAGATGCTGCTCCCAATCCCGACTGACTGAGGTCTCCCAGTCAGGAAGTCTAGGATCCAGTTGCAAAGGGAGGTGTTCAGACCCAGTTGGCTCAGCTTTCCAATCAGTTTCTGAGGGATGATTGTGTTGAATGCTGAACTGAAGTCTATGAACAGCATCCGAACGTATGTGTCTTTTTTGTCCAGGTGGGTTAGGGCCAGGTGGAAGGTGGTGGCAATGGCATCATCTGTTGAGCAGTTGGGATGGTACACAAACTGCAGGGGTCCAGTGAGGGGGGCAGCAGGGTCTTGATATGCCTCACAACGAGCCTCTCGAAACACTTCATGATGATGGATGTGAGTACAATGGGACGGTAGTCATTTAGGCAGGACACTGAAGACTTCTTCGGCACGGGGACGATGGTGGCGGCCTTGAAGCACATTGGAATGGTGGCGCTGCTCAGGGAAATGTTGAAGATGTCAGTGAGAACATCTGCTAGCTGGTCTGCACATCTTCTGGGCACTCTACCAGGGATGTTGTCTGGTCCAGCAGCCTTCCGTGGTTTAACCCTGCACAGGGTTCTTCTCACGTCAGCCACGGAGAGACACGGCACCTGGTCATTCGCAGGAGGGGTGGACTTCCTCTCTGCCATGTCATTTTCTGCCTCAAACTGGGTGTAGAAGTTATTCAGCGCATTTGGGAGGGAGGCATCACCTGCACAGTCAGGTGATGTTGTCTTGTAATTGGTGATGTCCTAGATTCCCTTCCACATGCGCCGCGTGTCACCGCTGTCCTGGAAGTAACTGTGGATTAGCTGGACATGTGCACGCTTTGCCCCTCTGATGGCTCAGGACAGTTTGGCCCTTGCTGTTGTTAAAGCTGTCTTGTCGCCTGCTCTGAAGGCGGAGTTGCGGGACCTCAGCAGCGCACGCATCTCTGCGGTTATCCATGGCTTCTGGTTGGCACGTATAGTGATGGTCTTGGACAGAGTAACATCATCAATGCACTTGCTGATGTAGCTGGTCACTGATGCTGTGTACTCCTCTAAGTTGGTAGAGTCGCCATCGGTTACAGCCTCCCTGAACATGTGCCAGTCAGTGTGCTCAAAGCAGTCTTGAAGAGCAGAGATGGCTCCTGCTGGCCAGGTTTTCACCTGTTTCTGAACTGAGGTAGTGTTCATGGATTTAGGGACCATTCGGAATTCCTATGACAGAAGGAAAGAAGGTGTTCCTAAAAATTTGAGTGTAGGACTTCATTCTCCTGTACCTCCTCTTTGACAATAGTAGCAAGAAGAGGGATGGCCCAGATGCCGATGCTCATTTGTGATGGATGCTGCTTTCCTGAGGCACCACCTTTTGAAGATGTCCTTGATGATGAGGAGAGTTGTGCCAAGGATGGAGCTGGCTAAGGCTACAACCTTCTGCAGCCTGTTTCGATCTTGTGTATTGGACCCTCCATACCAGACAGGGATGCAACCAGTCAGAATGTTCTCCACAGTACATCTGTATTAACTTGCTAGACTCTTTCATGACATTTCTAATCTCTTCAAACTCCTAATGAAATATAACTGGTGGCATGCCTTTTCCATGACTGCATCAATATATTGGGCCTAGGATAGATGCTCTGTGGTGTTGATGACTAGGAATATAAAGCTACTCACCCTTTCCACTGCAGACCTCATCGATGAGGACTGGTGTGTGTTCTCTTGACTTCCCCTTCCTGAAAGTCCGCAAACAATTCTTTGATCTTACTGACGTTGAGTGCAAGGTTGTTATCGCTGATGACTTTTTTACATAAATCCTGCCAAATCCCTTTTGTACTCCTTCAATGTTCTTACAAAGGCCCTACCTTCCCCACCCAATTCTGTCACTCACCTACACACTTGGAAGAGTTTACAGTAGTGAGTTAATGTACTGAGCTTCACATCTTTGTGATTTGGGAGGAGTCATGGGGGGGGGGGGCGGTGCATGCAAACTCCGCATATACATTTCTCTAACTTAGGCAAATGCCCATGTCTCACTTTAACTGTTCTGCCATTATTGATTATAGATATGGAGATCAATTCCATAGAATAATTCCTTCCATAAACACTCTCCTTTTGTCCGTATGTTTCCAATGATCCCTTGAGAACCTTGTGGTGTCCCTTGTATAAACATCATCATCGATTTGTGCCATGTCGTATGACTTGGGCGATCATAGTATTTCCATGACCACGATTATTCTTGGCAATTTTTTTCTGTAGAAGTGGCTTACCATTGCCTTTTGAGTAGTGTCTTTACAAGACAGGTGACCCCAGACATTATCAATACTCTTTAGAGATTGTCTGCCTGGCATAACCAGGACTTGTGATATACACCTGCTGCTCATATGACCATCCACCACCAGCTTCCATGGCTTCATGTAATCCTGATTGGGGGGTCTAAGCAGGTTAATCGAGGAAAGGAGCACCTCATATCTCCTTTGGTAGAGACATATCTCCACCCCACCACAAGCCAAAATTTTTTTCTGTATCTTCTCTAGGGATTTTTTCTTCCAGGTAGTGGTATATAATGATGTCCAATACATGAGTAGTTAAAGTTTAAGGAAGATGTGCGGGGCAAGATTTTTTGCAGCAGAGTGGTAGATCCCAGGACTGGGCTGCTAGGGGAAGTGGTACAAGTAGATATGATAGCTGTGCTTGGGAAGCTGTTAGATACATATGTGAATATACCTATTGAGTCTACTCATGGCTGATTCATTATCCCTCTCAACCCCATTATCCTGCCTTCTCCCAGTAAATTTTCATGCTCTTATTAATCAAGAACCTATCAACCACTGCTTTAAATATACCCAAATGATGTGGCCTCCCCAGCTATCTGTGGCAATGAATTTCACAGATTCACCACTGTCTGGTTAAAAATATACCTCCTCATCTCTGTCCTTAAGGGATGTCCTTCTGTTCTGAAGCTGCACCTTCTGGTCCTAAATTCTCTCACTATAGGAAGCACCCTCTCAACATAATCAGAGTATAGAGTAGCGGATCCCAAACTTTTCATATTATGGACCAAAACCACTAAGAAGGAGTCAGTAGACCCCAGGTTGGGAACCCCTTGTACAGAGGGATGCAGATCATGAGCAGGCAGAAGCACCTTTGGTTAGGTCAACTTGGTGTCTGGTACTGTCATTGTGGGCAGAAAGGCCTGTTACTGTGCTGTACAGTTCCATGCTCTATGCTTGCAAAGTACAGCCAGATAGTGGATTCCAGAATTTTATTTTTTTCATTACTTAGAGGTACAGAATGTCCTTTCTTAGATAAAGGGCCGAAAACTGCTCACAATACTCCAAGTGCAGTCTGACCAATGTCTTTTAAAACCTCAGCTTTAGGGTCTGGGTTGCATTGCTTGGCAAGTTGGATGAAAGGGGTTCAACTGAAACATATTGATCAAGAGATAGAAAGTGAGATTATGCTGAATAGCTCCTCCTTGGCTGGTTAGACCATACTTAGAATGTTGTGATCAGTTCTGGTCACCTCTCTATAGGAAGGATGGGGAAGCTTTGGAGTAGGTGCAGAAGAGATTTACAAGGATTCTACCTGGATTAAAGAGCATGTCTTATGAGGATAGGTTGAGTGAGATAGGGCATTTCTCATTAGAGTGAAGGAGGATGAGAGGTGATTTAATGAAGGTGTACAAGATGATAAGAGGCTTAGATCAGGTGGACAGCTATTTTTTCCAAAGATGGAAATAGCTAATATGAGGGGACATAACTCTGAGCTGATGGGGGAAAAGTATAGTGGGGATTTCAGAGGTAAGGTCTTTACACAGAGAGTTGTGGGTGCAAGGACTATGCTGCCAGGGATGGTGATAAAGGCAGATACATTAAGATATATTTAAGAAACTCTTAGATAGGCATGTGGATGATAGAAAAAATGGAAGTCATGTAGGAAGGAAGAGTTTGATTGAACGAAGTAGGTTCAAAGTTCAAAGTACATTTATCATCAAAGTATATATGCTATATACAACCTTGAGATTCATCTCCTTACAGGCAGGCACAAAACAACAAATCCAATAGAACCCATTAAGAAAAGACCATCAAACACCCAATGTGTCACTGGTGTTTGGCTTGAATCTCCACCACTTTAAGATCACTTACCAACTTTGCAAATCAGCCCCATGGGGCCTTGTGGGTTTGTGGAGGGGCTGTGTTTCCAATCTGTTACTAGCACTCAAAAACCTGCTGACAGCTTTCCCTTCGAAGAGTTGTTTTCAAGGCCGAGAAGCTAGAATGTCACCTATCCAGGTCCCGGCCGATTCACAGATCATAGAACATTACAGCACAGTATAGTCCCTTCAACCCATGATGGTGTGTCAACCCTTGAACACACCAAGGTTAATCTAATGCTTTCTCTCCCACTCAGCTCTCTATTTTTCTTTCATCAATGTGCCTATCTAGGAGTCTCTTAAATGTCCCTAATGTGTCATGGTGCGCGCTGGCACCTGCTGAACCCAAGTGCAGAGGAATGACAGTCTACCATGTAGAGGTGGAAACAAGTGTGTATACATACGAATCCCAACAGAACTTGGGTGGCTCGACTGAGTGACACCATGAGACAAATCATTCTCATAATGAACACTAATCAGGAGTCCGCTTTAAATAATCACTGTATGTGGAAACCCGTGCCAGTCAAAATAAACTTAACAAGATTAAACAGAAAGCACAGGGGCTTAATGACTCTAGGTAAGACAACAATTAACAAATACGTGTGCTCTAGAATCTCTATGGCTCACTACACAGGTCCACAGGGCTCATGACTGTATCTCCCTCCTTAAAGCTCTCACCCATTGGCCCAGGGAGACCTGAGAAACTTGAGACAGTGCAGGTGACAGATGCTCTCAGGAAAGGGCCGGAAAACTCAGGAACTTTGAATATCATGAGAAACCAAGTGAACCCTGTCGACCTAGAGAACTTGGAAAAAGACTTGAATGTAGACTGGAGAAGCTCAGGACGTGCACCTGGACTGTAGAGCTCAGGATATGAGTTGAGTATAGAAGCACCCTCGCCTCTAGCTGACCATTGTCCAGCCACTACAAAACCTCTGCTGGTCCATTGATTGTGGGGTCCTTCTGTCACGGTGTGCACTGGCACCAACTGAACCCAGGTCTGAGGAATGACAGAATCCCATATAGAGATGGCAACAAGAGTTTATACATAGGAATTCCAACAGAGTATTGGTGGATCGATTGACACCACAAAACAAGTCATTCTCAGAACAAGGACCCCGTGATACGTGCTAATCGGGAGTCCACTTTAAGTAATCACCGTACGTAGAAACCCGTGCCACTCAAAATAAACTTGTCAAGATTAAAAAGAAAGCTCAAGGGCTTAATGATTTTAGTGAAGACAGCAATTAACGAATACAGATGCTCAAGAAACCTCAGAGCCCGACTCTCTGTGGCTCGCGGCACAAGCCCGGAAGGTTCATGACAAGCTATGTTAGGTTATGATAGGGAGTGAGCCTTACACAACAACCTTTCTATTGATTTTGGTTAATTCTCATCACATGTTACCGAGGTACAGTGAAAAAGCTGTCTTGAACAGATCAAATTACTACACAGTGCACTGAGGTAGAACAATATAAAACAATAGCAGAATGCAGAAAAAAAGTAAAAGCTACAGAGAAAGTGCAGTGCAGATAAACATTAAAATGCAAGAGCATAAGGAGCTCGACACACAAAATACTCGGCAGGTCAGGCAGCATCTATGGAAGAGAACAGACAGTCGATGTTTTGGGCCAAGGCCCTTCACTAGCACTGCCCTCCTTCCTGAAGTCAATGGCCAGCACTTTAGTCTTGTTGAAATTGAAACTACTTTCTTGCTGGTGTTAAAACTATTTTCTTACTGGCATTAAAGCTACTTTCATGCTGGTATTGAAATTACTTTCTTTATAGTATTGAAACTACTTTCTTGTCAGGGTTGTTTCCATGATATCATGTTGTCATGACACCATGAATGATGCCCACATTCTGTAAAAAAAGTTATTACATGATAAAAAGAAGGCAATATTAAGCAAAAAAGGAATAGAAAGTCAGGTTCGCAGGGTGTGAGTGTTGTTTGACTCTTACACTACAATATTGGCCAGTTGGGTTGGGATTCTTTCAACATGTTGTTTCTATATCACTCTAGGCAGAATATAAAGTATTGCCGCTGCAGCATCCTGGGGTAGTGCTCTGAATGCCAAACAGAAATAGAAGCCCATTTCTCTGTGACCAGAATAATTTGGACAGCTTTGTTACATTGGCACTACCTAACAGAGCTTGCTTACACTGCGATAATTAAGGCATCAAGAACATAAAACAGGGACGTCCATCAGTAACATTCTACATGGAGTGATAAGCAAACCCTTTTACTTTAGCGCTCCTCCTCCCTCATTGTTTCCATGTCCACCATGAAGATTGTTCAAGCTAAAATGAGCCCGTAAAAGCCTTTAATTTCATGGCCAATTCTAGAGGGGGAGAGAGGGAACGAGGGGGATGGTAAGAAGACAAAAGCAGCTGTTGTAAAGCCACACTGATCAGCTGAAAGGAATGGGCATGACAGCATTAAGCAGAGAGGAACAGGGTTATCGGGTGTCAAAACTGTGAATGTTTGACAGACAACCCCACTGAACACACTATCCCAGCGCGCTGAAAATACATATGGTGGGGTATCCACTTTCTACAAAAGGTATCAGGGTATTTATATGTTAACTTTCACCTCCTTTTCAATTTGTCCCAAAGTGCATTACAACAAAACACTGTGCTTCCAAAGTAGTTATCATTGTAATGTTGGGAAACATAGCCGATATGCAACACGCACAAAATGCTGGAGGACACTAGCAGGTCAAGCAGTATCTATGGAAGTGAATAAACGGCTGGCGTTTCCGGCCTTCATTAGAACTGGAAAAGAAGGAGGGAGATGTCAGAATGAAAAGGTGGGGGCAGGTGTAAGAGGATAGTTAGAAGGTGATAGGTGAAGCCAGGGGTGTGGGAAAGGTGAATGGCTGGTGAAGAATGAATCTGATAGGAGTGGAGAGTGGACCATAGGAGAAAGGAAAGGAGGAGGTGAGTCAGGGGCAGGTGATAGGAAGGTGAAAAGAGGCAAGAGACTAGAGTGAGGAATAGAAGAAAAGGGGAGGGGAGGGATTTTTTTTACTGGCTAGAGAATCGCTATACATGCCATCTCATTGGAAGCTATCCAAATGGAATATAAGGTGTTGCTCCTCTACCCTGAGGGTGGCTTAATGATGGCACAAGAGGAGGCCATGGATTGACATGTTGGAATGGGAATTCATTATAAAACCATAAGAACCTGGAGCAGAATTAGGCCATTTGGAACATCGAGTCTGCTCTGCTATTCAATCATGGCTACTCCTTTATTCCCATCCTCATCCCCATTCCCCGGCCTTCTCCCCTTAGCCTTTGATTCCATGTTCAATTAAGAACCTATCAAGCTCTGCCTAAATGCACCCAATGATGTGGCTTCCACAGCTGCCTGTGGTAATAAATTCCACAAATTTCCACATCTATGTTTTAAATGGATGACCCCCAATCCTGAGGCTGTGCCCTCTTGTCCTAGACTCCCCACCATGGGAAGCATGCTTTTCACATCTACTCTCTCTAGGCCTTTCAATATTCGAAAGGTTTTGATGAGATCCCCCACATCCTTCTAAATTCCAGAGCCATCAAACGTGTGATAACCTTTTCATTCCTGGAATCATTCTTGTGAACCACCTCTGGACCCTCTCCAATGCCAGCACATCTTTTCTCAGATAAGGAGCCCAGAACTGTCACAGTGCTCAAGGTGAGGCCTCATCTGTGCCTTATAAAGCCTCAGCATCACTTCCCTGCTCTTTTCAAGACCTCTTGAAAAGAATGTCAACATTGCATTTACCTTCCTCACAGCAGACTCAACCTGAAAGTTAATTTTTAGGGTGTTCTGCACAAGGACATCCAAGCCCCATTTGCCTCTCAGTTTTTGGATTCTCTCCCCATTTAGAAAATCATCCACACATTTATTTCTACTGCTAAAGTGTATGACCATGTATTCCCAACATTGTATTTCATTTGCCACTTTCTTGCGCATTCTCCTGATCTGTCTAAGTCCTTCTGCAGCCTATCAGCCTATCAACAGTACCTGCCCTCCATAAATCTTTGTATCGTCTGCAAACTTGGCAACAAAGCTATCTATTCCATTATCTAAATTATTGATGTACACCATAAAAAGAAGCGGTCTCAACACCAAACACTGCGGAACACCACTAGTCACTGGCAGCCAACCAGATAAGAATCCTCTTATTCCCATTCACTGCCTCCTACCAATGAGCCAATGCTCTAACCATGTTAGTAACTTTCTTGTAATACCACGGGCTCTTAACTTGGTAAGCAGCCTCATGTATGGCACATCGTCAAAGGCCTTCTGAAGTCTAAATATACAACATTCACCACATCTACCTTATCGATTCTACTTGTAATCTCCTCAAAAAATTCCAACAGATTCATCAGGCAAGATTTTCCCTTAAGAAAACCATGCTGACTTTGAGGCTGACTAGTCTATAATTTCCTTTCTGTTGTCTTCCTCCTTTCTTAAAGAGTGGAGTGACATTTCCAATTTTCCAGTCCTCTGGCACCATCCCAGAGTTCAAAGAGTTTTGAAAGAGCATTGGTAATGCCTCCACAATCTCTGATGCTACCTCTTTTAGAACCCTAGGGTGCAGTTCATCTGGTCTGGGTGCCTTATGCACCCTTAGGTCTCTCAGCTATTTGAGCACCTTCGCCCTTGTAATAGTAATTGCACTCACTTCTCTTCCTTCACATGCTACAACATCAGGCACACTGCTAGAGTCTTCCACAGTGAAGACAGATACAAAGTACTCATTTAGTTCATCTGCCATCTCCTTGTTCCTCCCACAGCTCCAATCTGCTAATTAAATTTGCCCACAACACTACATTGATTGGTCTTATCTCAAACAATAACAAGGTGGCTTACAAGGAATTAAGTCATCTCTCTGACACTGTGGTGTCAAGAAAACAACCTTTTCCTCAATGTCAGAAAAACAAAGGAGCTGGTTGTGGATTACAGGAGGAATGGAGATGGACTAACCCCTATTGACGTCAATGGATCTGGGGTTGAGAGGGTAAACAGCTTCAAGTTCCTCAGCATCCACATCACCGAGGACCTCAGATGGTCTGTGCACACCAGCTGTGTGGTGAAAAAGGCACAACAATGCCTCTTTCAAAGACATTGAGGAAGCTTGGTATGAGTCCCCAAATTCTAAGAACTTTCTACAGGGGCACAATTGAGAACATCCTGACTGGATGCATCACTGCCTGGTATGGGAACTGTACCTCCCTTAATCGCAGGACTCTGCAGAGAGTAGTGCAGACAGCCCAGTGCATCTGTAATTGTGAACTTCCCATGATTCAGGACATTTACAAGGATAGGTGTGTAAAAAGGGCCCGTAGGATCATTGGGACCCCAAGTGACCCCAACCACAATCTATTCCAGCTGCTACCATCCGAGAAGCAGTACCGCAGCATAAAAGCCAGGACCAACAGGCTCCGGGACAGCTTCTTCCACCAGGCCATCAGACTGATGAACTCACACTGATCTGAGTGTACTCTATATTACATTGACTGTTATATTTATTATAAATTACTATGATTGCACATGGTACATTTAGATGGAGATGTAACATAAAGATTTTTGCTCATGTACAGAATGAGAAGGATGTAAGAAATAGAAGTCAATCCAATTCAATTCAATTATTTCTCCGGCCTTAGTTTCTAGTAGTCCTATATCCACTCTCTTCTCTCTTTTATTTTTGACATACTTGAAAAAGCTTTTTCTATCCACTTGAATATTGTTTACTAGCTTGCTTTTATATTTCATCTTTTCCCTTCTAATGATTATTTTAGTTGCTCTCTGTAGGTTTCTAAAAACTTCCCAAACTTCTATCTTCTTGCTAATTTTTGCTTTGTTGTGTGCTCTCTTTTCTTTTGTTTTTACATTAGCTTTGATTTCCCTTGTCAGCCACAGTTGTACTATTTTGCTATTTGAGTATTTCTTTGCTCCCGCTGCTGGTTGGACCTCCAGAATGTCTGGACACCCGCAAAGCTCTCCTTTTAAACAAACGTCGCCGATCTGTGAGAAACCTCATTGCTGTGCTCTGCTCCTACAGCTGACTGGGCCTCCGGAATGTTATGTTCATGTTATGTTTTGTTTTGTTTATCAAGCTCCTGTAAGCATCAATATGATAACGTGAAGATGCAGGCCCACCCAAGGTTGCAAACTGCCAAATTATAAATGCTCCATACACATAACTGTGCTCTGGTAACATTATTAAATTCAGACAAGAACTATTCTTGTGACAAAAAAAATTCCCTGTTTAAATGTAACCTCCCTGCAGTAACGGGACATTCTTGTCTCTGAAGAAGGCAGACTACCAGCTTCACTGCAGGAGGCTACTTAAGAGAGTTGTTTGGAAACTGACAATTGCTTCTATTGATACTTTTGTTGTGATGCTCGATTAAGCAATGTAATATCCATTGATAGTTCAAACCCACCGAAACAGCTATTGAGTAAGCAATTTACTAACTTAGTAACTGTAACTGGGCAAGGGAAAGCAATAAATAAAGGGCATGTTTATAATTAGGTCTCAACAACGTCAAAATTGTGAAGGTTTAGTTAACAAACTGAGTAATTTTCTGTCTTAAGGACTTGATTTTGGGATATCTTGAAAAACGTGACCCTTTCTTAACCAGGGGCAGCCCATAGGTTCTTTCTATCACCATAGCTCCAGACACAATAGCTGGCACAATGCTTACATCACCAATGATAGGGGTCCAATTCCCACTTCTGTCTGTGAGGAGCTTCCTGTGTCTATGTTGGCTTCTCGCCACGTGCTTCAGTTTCCTTCTGCATTCCAATGAAGTATGGGTTGGGGTTAATAGATTGTGGACCTGCTATTTTGGTGCCCGAAACACGGCAACCCTTGCCGGCTGCCCCCAGTACATCCTCAGAAGTGTTAGTCAACGACAACATATCTCACTGTATCTTTCAATGTTTTAATGTACACGTGACAAATAAAAACCATCTTTTAAGATTAGATGACTCTAATCTAATCTTTTGGAAGTGCTATGTGAAAGAATGGCCAGAATACACAGCATTTGAGAAATCTAACAAGATCCTAATTTAAGATCTTAAGCAAAACAGTCATTTATCCGGCAACTCATTCTCTCTGCACCACAAGATAAGGTTCTGCCTTGATCCAATATGTCTCTGATCTAGAATGGTATAGAGTGTATGGGGTAACACACACAAAATATTGGAGGAACTCAGCAGGGCAGGCAGCATCTAGAGAGAAGAATAAATAGTTGATGTTTTACTTCATTAGGACTGGAAGGGGGGTGGGTAGAGAAGTCAGAATAAGAAGGTGGAAGGAGTACAACCTGAGAGGTGATAGGTGAGACCAGGTGAGTGGGAAGGTGGGTGGGTTGAGGAAGTGAGAAACTGTGTGGTGATATGTGGAAACGGTAAAGGGCTGAAGAAGAAGGAATCTGATAGGAGAGGAGAGTGGGCCATGGGAGAAAAGGAAGGAGGAGGGGAACCATAGGGAGGTGATGGACAGATGAGAACAAGAGAAGGGGTAAGAGGAAATCCAGAATAGGGAATAGCAAAAATTGAGAAGGGGGAATGGAGAGAAATTACTGTAAGTTAAAGAAATTAATGTTCAAGCTGTCAGGTTGGAGGCTACCAAGACAGAATATGAGGTGTTGCTTCTCTAACCTGAAAGTGGCCTCATTGCAGCAGTAGAGAAGGACATGGGCTGATGTGTTGGAATGGGCATGTGAAACAATTAAAATGGGCGGTCACAGGGAAAGCCTCCCTTGTTTAATGGGTGGAGCAAAGGTGCCCCGATCTACATCGGGTTTCTCTGATGTAGAGGAGGTCACATTGGCAGCACCAGATGCTGTCAAAAGCCCTGACAGATACACAGGTGAAATGTCACTTCACCTGAAAGGACAGTTTGGGACCCTGAATGGTGGTGAGGGAAGAGGCGTAGGGGGAAGGTATAGAACCTCTCATGCTCACGGGGGTATGTGCCAGCAAGGAGATCAGTGGGAAACATATGCAGTGTATGTTACTCAAGTTTTTCAGCATTTGCAGAAGCTCTTGTGTGTATGGAGTGTATGTAAACAAAAGCTTATCTTTCTGTCTCGATACATGTGACAATTTCAATCTACTGTATTTGGTTATTCTAATTGCCATGGTAACAGAATGGTTAGCATGCTGCTGTTACAGATCGGGGCATCCAAGTTCAAATCTGGCATAATCTGTAAGGGGTTTGTACATTTCTCCCTGTAGGTTTCCTCCCACATTCAAAAGAAGTATTGGCTTATAGATGAATTGGTCATTGTAAATTGTCCTGTGATTAGGCCAGGGTTAAATAGGTGGGTTGCTGGATGGTGCGTCTTGTTGGGGCAGAAGGGTCTGTTCCACGCTGTATAGAATCATGGAAACAGGCCACTCAGTCCATCTAGTCCCTGCAGAATTATTAATCTCCCAAGTCCCATTGGCCTGCACCTGGAACATCGCCCTTCATAACCCTCACATCCATGTACCTATCCAAATTCTTCTTAAATGTTGAAATCAAACCTGCATCCACCACCTCAGTTGGCATCTTGTTCCACACTCTAATCATCCTCCGAGTGAGGAAGATCGCCCTCATGGTCCACGTCAACATTTCACCTTTCACCCTTAACCCATGACCTCTAGTCTTGGATTCACCCAACCTCCATGGAAAAAGCCTGTTTGCATTTATCCTGTCTACACCTCTCATGATTTTGTATCTCAGAATAAATGAATAAGTAACCAACGCATCTTTTAGGATATTTGAGCATCAAGCGGAAATCCACGCAGCATCAGCATGAACGTGTAAATTCTGTGCAGACTCCACCGGAGATCAGGATCGAATCCAGGTCACCGGAGTTGTAGAAATACTGCACCACCTCCATGCCTTGGAGTAGTCAGAGTGCCCTGAGCAGTTAAGGATATCCTGAGTTTAAAAAAAGCTGTATATAAATAGCTGCATTAATTTCTTGTCGTCACACAGGGACAGGAAAAGGAATGGGGGAAATGATTGTGCAGGTTTCTAAAGGCAACTGTACAATCAAGGCACAGGAATTCATTCCCTAAGGAACACAGCTATAAGTTGGAAAGGGATTATTTAAATTCCATTGAATTTTATCACAGTGGAATTTGCTATGTCACCAAAGACTAACAAATTTCTACAGATGTACCATGGAGATCATTCTGACTGATTATGTCACCATCTGGTATGGAGGCTCCAGGACACAGGATGGGATAAAAGCTGCAGGAGGTTGCAGGCACATCCAGCTCCATCATGGGGTCTAGCCTCACCAACTTCAAGCATATCTTCGAAAGATGACACCTCAAGAAGGTGGCATCCATTTTTATAGACTCCACCATCCAAGACATGCCTTCTCATTACTACTATCAGGGAGGAGATATAGGGTAAAACCTTTGATGTCCTGACCAGTCCAAAGTATACTCAATGACGGTCTTCACAGCTGTCTGTGGTAATGAATTCCACAGATCTACTACCTTCTCGCTGAAGACATCCCTTCTCATTTCTATTCTAAAGGGATGTCCTCTGGTCATCAACTCCCCTATCGTAGGAAATATTCCATTCACATCCACTCAATCACAGGATTTCACCTTTCAATAGATTTCGATTAAGTCACCTCTCGTTCTTCTGAACTCTAGTGAATAGAGGCCACAAGCCTTAAATGCTTTTCATATGACAAGCTGTTCTGTTCTGGAATAACTTTTGAGAACCTCCTTTGAACCCTTACCAGTGCCAGCATATCCCTTCAAAGATAACAGGACCAAAACTGCTCACAATACTCCAAGTGAGGCCTCATCAGTGCTTTATAAAGCCTCAACGTAACATCCTTGCTTTTACATTCCAATCTTCTTCATAATGGCACTTACGTGCTGGGCCGAGGAGAGATCCTCCAAAGTGATATCACTGAGGACTTTAAAGTTATTGACACACTCCATCTCTGATTCTCTGATGAGGACCGACTCATAAACCTCTGATTACTCCTCCTGAAATCAGTAATCAGACCCTTGGTCTTGCTGACATTGAGTAAGAGGCTGTTGTTGTGGCATCACTCAGCCAAAGTAGAGTCACAACAACAACCTTGCACTCAATCCAAAAAGGCTAAGGAAATGATTGTGGACTTTTGCAAAGGGAAGTTAAAGGAACATACATCAGTACATATTGAGGGATCAGCAGTGGGAAGAGTAAGCTGTTCCCAGTTCCTGGGTGTCAGCATCTCTGAGGATCTCTCCTCGGCCCAACATCGATATGCAAATACAAAGAAGGCAGTGGCTATGTTTCATTCGGAGTTTGAGGACACTTGGTATGTCACCAAAGACTTTCAAATTTCTACAGATGTACTGAGGAGAGCATTCTAGCTAGTTTCATCACTGTCTTACATGGGGAGGGGTACTGCAGAGGACTGGAAATAGATGCAGAAATTCATCTCACTCTATCATGGGCACTAGCATCCAGGACATCTTTAAAAGGCAACACCTTAAAAATGTGACATATATGAGGATCCTCTCATTGCTAACATCAGGGAGGAGCTATAGGAGTCGGAAAACACATAATCAGTGTTTCAGGAACAGCTTCTTCTCCTCCAACATCAGATTTCGAAATGGAACTGGATCCTTGACTTCCTCATTGGGAGACCACAGTCAATGTGGATCAGAAATAACATCTCCTCCTCGCTGACAATCATCATTGGCGCACCATAAGGATTTGTGCTTAGCCCACTGCTTTACTCACTCTCCACCCATGATTGTTTGGGTAGGCACAGCACAAACACTACCTATAAATTGGCAGAATTTCAGATGGTGACAAATTGGTGTACAGGAGTGAGACAGATCAGCTAGCCGAGTTCAAAGTTTAAAATAAATTTATTATCAAAAGATATATATGTAACCACACACTACCCAGAGATTCGCTTCTTGTCGTTATTCACAATAAATACAAGAAACGGTATAAAATCAATGAAAGATCACACCCAACAAACAACCAATGTGCAAAAGACAACAAACTTCAACTAAGTGAAGAAATAAACAACCAACCAAACAAACAAATAAATAGACAGATAGATAGATAGATAGATAGATAAATAAATAAATAAATAAGAAGAGGAATAAATAAATAAGCAATAAATATTGAGAACATGAGATGAAAAGCCCCTGAAAGTTGGTTCATAGGTTGTGGAGTAGCTCAGTGATGAGGTGAGTAAAGTTGGTTCTCTGGTTCACGAGACTGATGGTTGAAGGGTAATAGCTGTTCCGAACCTGGTGGCATGGATCCTAAGGCTCCTGTACCTTCTTCCCGATGGCAACAGCAAGAAGAGAGCACGGCCTGGATGGTGGGTCTTTGATGACGGATGCTGATTTCCTGCGACACCAATTCATGTAGATGTGTTCAATGGTCAAGAGGGCTTTACCCGTGATGGACTGGACCATGTCCACTACTATTTGTAGGATTTTCTGTTCAAGGGCATTCGTGTTGCTCTACCAGGCTGTGATACAACTAGTCAATTTACTCTCCACAACACATCTTTCGAAGTTTGTCAAAGTTTCAGATAACAGGCTGAATCTCTGAAAACTTCCAAGAACGCAGAAGTGGTGCTGTGCTTTCTTCATAATCGTACTTATGTGCCGGAGCCAGGACAGATCCTGTGAAATGATACCACTGAAGAGTTTAAAGTTGCCACCTCTTGGTCTGGCTGACATTGAGTAAAAGTTTGGTATTGTGACACCAATCGGTTAGTGTCGCAAGAATGACCTTGCACTCAACATCAGCAAGAGTAAGGAAATGATTGTGGACTTTTGCAAAGGGAAGTTAAAGGAACATACATCAGTACATATTGAGGGATCAGCAGTGGGAAGAGTAAGCTGTTCCCAGTTCCTGGGTGTCAGCATCTCTGAGGATCTTTCCTGGGCCCAACATTGATATGCAAATACAAAGAAGGCAGTGGTTATATTTCATTAAGAGCTTAGGGAGACTTGATATGTCACCAAAGACTTTCAAATTTCTACATATGTACTAAGGAGAGCATTCTAGCTAGTTTCATCACTGTCTTACATGGGGAGGGGTACTGCAGAGGACTGGAAATAGATGCAGAAATTCATCCCACTCTATCATGGGCACTAGCATCCAGGACATCTAGGTCTAGGTGCACAGAGATCTAGGACACGAGATCTAGGTGTTCTTGTACATCAGTCAATGAAAGCAAGCATGCAGGTACAGCAGGCAGTGAAGAAAGCTAATGGCATGCTGGCCTTTATAACAAGAGGAATTGAGTATAGGAGTAAAGAGGTCCTTCTGCAGCTGTACAGGGCCCTGGTGAGACCCCACCTGGAGTATTGTGTGCAGTTTTGGTCTCCAAATTTGAGGAAGGACATTCTTGCTATTGAGGGAGTGCAGCGTAGGTTCACAAGGTTAATTCCCGGAATGGCGGGACTGTCATATGTTGAAAGATTGGAGCGACTGGGCTTGTATACACTGGAATTTAGAAGGATGAGAGGGGATCTGATTGAGACATATAAGATTATTAAGGGATTGGACACGCTAGAGGTAGGAAGCATGTTCCCGCTGATGGGTGAGTCCAGAACTAGAGGCCACAGTTTAATCATAAGGGGTAGGCCATTTAGAACAGAGATGTGGAAAAACTTTTTCATCCAGAGAGTGGTGGATATGTGGAATGCTCTGCCCCAGAAGGCAGTGGAGGCCAAGTCTTTGGATGCATTCAAGAGAGAGTTAGTTAGAGCTCTTATAGATAGTGGGGTCAAGGGATATGGGGAGAGGGCAGGAACGGGGTACTGATTGTGTATGATCAGCCATGATCACAGTGAAGGGCGGTGTTGGCTAGAAGGGCCAAATGGCCTACTCCTGCACCTACTGTCTATTGTCGATTGTCTATTGTCTATTGTCTATTGACATCTTTAAAATGCAACACCTTAAAAATGTGGCATATATGAGGATCCTCTCATTGCTAACATCAGGGAGGAGCTATAGGAGTCGGAAAACACATAATCAGTGTTTCAGGAACAGCTTCTTCTCCTCCAACATCAGATTTCTGAATGGAACTGGATCCTTGACTTCCTCATTGGGAGACCAGAGTCCATGTGGATCAGAAATAACATCTCCTCCTCGCTGACAATCATCATTATCAAAAGATATATATGTAACCACACACTACCCAGAGATTCGCTTCTTGTCATTATTCACAATAAATACAAGAAACGGTATAAAATCAATGAAAGATTACACCCAATGTGCAAAAGACAACAAACTGCAAATAAATAAGAAAGAAAGAAAGAAAGAAAGAAAGAAAGAAAGAAAGAAAGAAAGAAAGAAAGAAAGAAAGAAAGAAAGAAAGAAAGAAAGAAAGAAAGAAATAAGAAGAGGGATAAATAAATAAGCAATAAATATTGAGAACTTGAAATGAAAAGTCCCTAAAAGTTGGTTCATAGGTTGTGGAGTAGTTCAGTGATGGGGTGAGTAAAGTTGGTTCTCTGGTTCACGAGACTGATGGTTGAAGGGTAATAGCTGTTCCGAACCTGGTGGCATGGATCCTAAGGCTCCTGTACCTTCTTCCCGATGGCAACAGCAAGAAGAGAGCATGGCCTGGATGGTGGGTCTTTGATGACGGATGCTGATTTCCTGCGACACCAATTCATGTAGATGTGCTCAATGGTCAAGAGGGCTTTACCCGTGATGGACTGGACCATGTCCACTACTATTTGTAGGATTTTCTGTTCAAGGGCGTTGGTGTTTCTCTACCAGGCTGTGATGCAACTAGTTAATTTACTCTCCACAACATGTCTATAGAAGTTTGTCAAAGTTTCAGGTAACAGGATGAATCTCTGAAAACTTCTAAGGAAGCAGAGGCAATGCTGTGCTGTCTTCATAATGGTACTTATGTGCTGGAACCAGGACAGATCCTGTGAAGTGATATCACTGAAGAGTTTAAGTTGCCACCTCTGATCCCCGATGTGGACAGGCTGATCGACTTCTAGTTTCCTCCTCCTGAAGTCCATAATCAGTTTCTTGGTCTGGCTGACATTGAGTAAAAGTTTGGTATTGTGACACCAATCAGTTAGTGTCGCAAGAATGACCTTGCACTCAACATCAGCAAGAGTAAGGAAATGATTGTGGACTTTTGCAAAGGGAAGTTAAAGGAACATACATCAGTACATATTGAGGGATCAGCAGTGGGAAGAGTAACTGTTCCCAATTCCTGGGTGTCAGCATCTCTGAGGATCTCTCCTGGGCCCAACATCGATATGCAAATACAAAGAAGGCAGTGCCTATATTTCATTAGGAGTTTGAGGACACTTGGTATGTCATCAGATGCTGTATCAAATTTCTATAGATGTACCATGCAGAACATTCTAACTGGTTTCGTCACCGTCTTGTCCTGTACAGGATCAGAAAGAGCAGCAGAAATTCATCCCACTCCCGTGTCCAGGACATCTTCAAAAGATGATGCCTTAAAAAATACATCAGAGCCTGAACAGCCTGAAGATGCATAATCAACATTTCAGAGGCAGCTTCTTGTCTCTGCCATCAGATTTCTGAATGGACAATGAGTCCATATACACTACCTCACTATTTGTTTTTGCTCTCTTTTTGTATTACTTGTTTAATTTAATTATACATATGTATTTTATTCTTGTTATAATTTGAAGTTCTTTTAATCATGTATTACATTGTACCGTTGCCTCAAAACAACCAATTTCACAACATATTACAGTGGAGTAAAGGGGAATTACAGAGGCATGAGAGAGAAGCTGGTCATAGTTGATTGGAAGGGAATACTGGCAGGGATGATGGCAGAACAGCAATGGCTGGAGATTCTGGGGGTAATTCAAAACATGCAGGTTAGATACATCCCATTTATGAAGAAACATTTTAAAGGGAAAATGAGGCAACAGTGGTTGACAAGAGACATCAAAGACAGCATTAAAAGATTTCATATCTCCTTTGTCCAATGCCCACATTGCTGGCAATTGAACATGGAGCCGAGGCCTCAGCTCCACATCTCCTTTGTCCCAGCCCCACATCACTGGCTTTTGAGCATGGAGCAGAGATCTGGACTCCACATCTCCTTCGCCCATGCTCACATCACTGGTCTTTGAACATGAAGTGGAAGCCTGAACTCCACATCTCCTTCATCCCATGCCCACATCACTGGCCTTAGAGCATGGCGTAGAGGTCTGGACTCTTAATTCCCTTTGTTTCATGCCCACATCACTGGCCTTCAAGTGCAGAGGGGGATACCTGGACTTGGGGGGGGGGGGGTCCTGAGTTACAAGGAGAGCTTGTGTAGACTAGGACTTCATTGCCTGGCATGTAGGAGATTGAGAGGTGACCTAACAGAGCCATATAAGAGGCATAGACATCTTCTTCCAGGGAGGGGCACTAAAAACAAGAGGTTGTAGGCTTAAGATCAGAGGTAAGAGAGTTAAAAATGGCATCGGGGCAGGGTCACGCAAAGGGTTGTGCGTATTTGGAATGAGCTCCCAAAAATAGCGGTTGAGGCGGGTTGATAAGCAGCATTTAAAAGTCATCTAGACAAGTACATTGTTAGGAGTGGTGAAGAGGGCAGTGGACAAAATGCAGACAGAAGGGACCATCTCACTGGGCAACACAGTTGGCGTGGATGAGTTAGGCCGTAGAGCCTGTTTAAGTATCTATGACTCTTTGACTCAATGATGAATAACATTATGGACAAGTCAGAACATTGAACCTATAATAAATCAAAGCAATAAATGGCACTGTGAGAGGTTAGTCTGGAGACAATTAATTATCCTGATCAAAATGTCTACATCTCTAATTTGAAGCAATAAGCATCAATTTCTGTGTAATAACACTGACTGAGTTTACAAATATCTTTACCCTTCATAACTCCTTCAAGAATGTGTGTTTAATCAGCTTGGCTCACTGCCCATTATATGTTAAGACCATAAGACATAGGAGTAAAATTAGACCATCGTGTCTTCTCCACCATTCCATCACAGCTGATGCATTCTTCCTCTCAACTCCATTCTCCTCATACCTTTTGAAGCATTAACTAATCAAAACCTATCAATTTCCACTTTAAATATACCCAATGCCTTGGCTCCACTGCCTGTCTGAGAATATCATATTTCATGAAAAGTCTTTTCTCTCACCCAGCTCTTTGTCTTTTACATGATTTATTTTTCTAATTCGAAATAAACACACAAGTTGTATAACCTTATTTGGTGAGAGCTTTGGTTTGCCCTGTCTTGAGAATGCACCTGATTAATACCAAGTTCATATGTTAAAAGTCTAATGTAAAATTCCATTCTGCAACCTCTTGGCACAGTGCTCATTAGTTCAGTTTAAAGGTCTAAACAACTTACTGGAGGTTTACAGGAGGGAGTTCGCCACCAGTGGCACAAGGCAGAGATGGATTATAATCATCTATGCTTGAGGTCAAATGAGCAAGGCATGCAATTGAAAAACATTAGTATAGAGTCCCAGAGTCATAGTGAACAGAAACAGGCCCATCGGACCAACTGGTGGATAGCTTCACTCACCCCAAAACTGAACTGACCCTATAACCCTATGGACTCAGTTTCAAGGACTCTACAACTAGTGTCCTCAATATTATTTATTTATTACTTATTTATCTATTTTTTTTGTTTTTGCATAATTTGTTATCTTTTGCATATTGGTTGCTTATCTGCCTTTGCTTCTGCGCCATTTTACATTGATTCTATTGTGTGTTTTTGTATCTCCTGTGAATTACCACAAGGAAACATTTCTCGGGGTTGTAGACGGCGACATATACATACATTGGTAATAAATTTACTTTGAACTTTTTGGTCCATGCCAACCAAGATACACATCTAAGTTCCATTGGCCCGTGTTCCACAGACTCCTCAGTTAATGTTACAGGTCCATGGCATAAAGAAGGTTGAGAAGCCCTGCTCCAAATCGCTCTTATCAAAGTACCTGTCCAAATGTTTTTTACTTTCCCCAATCACTTCTTCCGGCAGCTTGTTCCAAATACCCACTATTCTCCATCTGAAGAAGTTCTTCTCAGGTCTACACCGAATATTAACAGGTCTAGATAGAGTGGATGTGAAGAGGATATTTCCTCTAGTGGGAGAGAACAGAAAAAGGCCCTTCAGACAGCATAGAAACCAGAGGGCACAGTTTCAGAATAGAGGGGCATCGCTTTTGAACAGAGACGAGGAGGAATTTCTTTCGCCAGAGTGGGGTGAATCTGTGAAATTCATTGACATAGCAGAATGGAGAAGGTAAATCACTGGATATAAAGCAGAGGTTGATAGGTTCTTGATTAATAAGAGTGTCAAAGGTTACAGGGAGAAGGCAGGAGAATGGGTTGAGAGGGAAAAGCAATCAGCCTTGATGGAATGGTGGAGCTGACTGAATGGACTGAATGGCCTAATTCTGCTTCTATGTCTTACGGAGTCTTTAAAATCTTTCCCCTCTCAACTTATATCTACGCCTTCTAATTTTTGCTTGTCTTTCACTGAAAAGACCATGCATTCACCTATTGACACTCAGTGGCCATTTTATTAGGTGCAGGAACTTCCAAAATATTCAAAGTTCTATGTTCAAAGTAAAATTTATTTTCAGAGTCCATACATATCACCACATACAAACCTGAGATTATTTTTCTGGAGGCATATTTAGCAAATCTGTAGAACAATAACTATAAAGAGGATCCGTAAACCATGAACGTCAAGTGCCTAATAAAGAAGCCACTGAGTGTACTTTTGTATGCTTGCGGTGAAGCCAATCTGCTTCACGGTTTGATGTGTTAAGAGATGCTCTTCTGAACACAATTGATGTAATGCATGATTATTTGATTTACTGTCGTCTGTCAGTCAGCTTGAAACAGCCTGGCCACTCTCCTCTGACTGCTCCCCTCTGACTGCTCCCATTAACAAGGCATTTTCACCCGCAGAACTGCCAATCACTGGATGCTTTTTGTTTTCCGCACCATGCTCTGTAAACTCTGGAGACTGTTCTGTCTGAAAATCCCAGGAGATCAGCTGTTTCTGAGATACTCAAACCACCATCTCACACCAACAATGATTCCACTAAGTCACTTAGATCACACTTCCTCCCCATTCTGATGTTTGGTATGAACAACAAATGAACCTCTTGACCACGTCTACATGCTTTTATGCATCGAGTTGCTGCAAGGTGTTTAGCTGATTAGATATTTGCATTAATGAGCAGGTGTGGAGGTGTACCTAATAAAGTGGCCTCTGAGTGTAGGATTGGTATAGAAGCCTGGGACACATACATTGGACTGAAGAGCCAGCTTCGGTGCTACATCCCCCTTTGAGACGATGACTATAACCGACAGTTATGCGGAGACCAGCCATATGTTCTATGTTCTATATTCACATTCAAGGCTCTATCAGTTATAACACGGGAAACAGCAGACAATAGCTCTTGAGAATGAATTGAGCCTGTACTATTAGACACCCATAGTTGCCTCACACTCAAAATTGACGAGGAGAATTGCACAGAGACAGCTTGGTAATGATGGTTTGTCACTCTCCTTCTCAACAAGTTCCTCAGCCCAATATATAAATAGCACAAACTCTGATGAAGAGGTTGAGGCACATTGGAACCATCTCTGTTCAGAGGCAAGGAAACATTGATATAATAAAAGTTTAGGGTTCAAAGTTTGAGTAGATTTATTATCAAAGTACATACATGTATGCCCTGAGATTCATTTTCTCGTGGGCATACTCAACAAATACAATAGCCGTAATAGAATCAATGAAAGGCTGCACCCAACAGGAATGGCAACAACCAATGTGTGAAAGACCACAAACTGTGCAAATACAAAATGAAAAAAAATAAGTAAGCAATAGATATCAAGAAAATGAGTTGAAAGAGTGCCCTTAGTTCGTTAGGACTGTTCAGTGATGAGGCAAGTGAAGTTATCCCCTCAGAGCATGGCCTGGATGGTGGGGGTCCTTGACGATGGATGCTGCTTTCCTGCAACTGTGCTTCATGTAAATGAGCTCAATGGTGGGGTAGGGCCTTACCCATGATGGACCAGGTCGTATCCACTAGTTGTTGCAGGGTTTTCCATTCGAGGACGTTGGTGTTTCCATGCCAGAATGGGATGCAGCCAATCAGCATACTCTCCAGTGGTCATCTATAAATGTTCGTCGCAGTTTTAGATGGCATGCCTAATTTTCATAAATTTCGAAGAAAGTAGAGGTGCTGCCATGTTTTCTTTGTAACGACACTTCAGTGCAAGACCCAGGACAGGTCCTCTGAAATGGTAACACTGAGGAATTTGAAGTGGCTGACTCCCGCCACCTCTGGTCCCCCAGTGAGGACGAGTTCATTGTTTCCTCCTACTGAAGTCAATAATCAGCTCTTTGGTCTTGATGAGATTGAGTGAGAGGTTATTGTTGTGGCACCGCTCAGCCAGATTTTCAATGCTGAATCATCATCTCCTTTGTTTTGGCCTACAATGGTGTGGTGTTAGCAAACTTAAATATGGTATTGGCACTGTGCTAAACCACAGACATAAATACTGTATAAAGCAAGCAGAATACAGCCTTATGACACACCAGTACTGATGGAGATTGGGGAGGAGAGGTTGTTGCAATCCTAATTGATTGGGGTCTACAAGTGAGGAAATCGAGGATCCAATTGCACAAGAAGGTATTGAGGCCGAGGTCTTGAAACTTATAGATCAGTTTTGTGGGGACGATAGTACTGAATACTCAGCTGTAGTCAATGAGGGCCCTCCTGATTTATGCTTCTTCACTGCCCAGATGTTCCAGGGTTGAGTGAAGAGCCCGTGAAAAGGCATCTGCTGTTGACCTGTTGTGATGGGAGGCAAATTGAAGCAGATCCAAATCACTTCTCTGGCAGGAATTGATATGCTTCATCACCAACCTCTCAAAGCACTTTATCACAGGGGTGAAAGTGCTAATGGACAATAGTCGTTGATGCAGGTTACCAAGTTCTTCTTGGGTACCAATATAATCGAAGCCTGCTTGAACCATGTGGCAGGAATAGGAACATAGAGCAGAGGAATGAGTGGTTGAGGAACTGGTACAGGGGTCAGGTGTCAGATTTATGGATTATTGGGATCCCTTTTGGGGAAGGTATGACCTGTACAAAAAAGGACAGGTTATATCTGAACCCAAAGGGGACCAATATTCATGTGGGCAGGCTTACTAGAGCTGTCGTGGAGGGTTTAAACTAATTTGTCAGGGGGAATGAGAAACAGAGTGATAGGGCTGAGGATGGGGGAGCTGGTATACAAGTTAATGCAGTGTGTAGTGAGACTGTGAGAAAGGACAGGCAGATGATAGGGTGAAATTGCAGATAATGGATGAGTTGAAGTGTAACATGGGGACAAAATTAAAAATGGTGATGAACATAGACAATAATAGACAATAGACAATAGGTGCAGAAGTAGACCATTCGGCCCTTCGAGCCTGCACCGCCATTCTGAGATCATGGCTGATCATCTACTATTAACACCCGGTTCCTGCCTTGTCCCCAAATCCCTTGATTCCCCTATCCATAAGATACCTATCTAGCTCCTTCTTGAAAGCATCCAGAGAATTGGCCTCCACTGCCTTCTGAGGCAGTGCATTCCAGACCCCCACAACTCTCTGGGAGAAGAAGTTTTTCCTTAACTCTGTCCTAAATGACCTACCCCTTATTCTCAAACCATGCCCTCTGGTACTGGACTCTCCCAGCATCTGGAACATATTTCCTGCCTCTATCTTGTCCAATCTCTTAATAATCTTATATGTTGCAATCAGATCCCCTCTCAATCTCCTTAATTCCAGCGTGTACAAGCCCAGTCTCTCTAACCTCTCTGCGTAAGACAGTCCGGACATCCCAGGAATTAACCTCGTGAATCTATGCTGCACTTCCTCTATAGCCAGGATGTCCTTCCTTAACCCTGGAGACCAAAACTGTACACAATACTCCAGGTGTGGTCTCACCAGAGCCCTGTACAAATGCAAAAGGATTTCCTTGCTCTTGTACTCAATTCCCTTTGTAATAAAGGCCAACATTCCATTAGCCTTCTTCACTGCCTGCTGCACTTGCTCATTCACCTTCAGTGACTGATGAACAAGGACTCCTAGATCTCTTTGTATTTCTCCCTTACCTAACTCTACACCGTTCAAATAATAATCTGCCTCCCTGTTCTTACTCCTAAAGTGGATAACCTCATACTTATTCACATTGAACGTCATCTGCCAAGTATCTGCCCACTCACCCAGCCTATCCAAGTCACCCTGAATTCTCCTAACATCCTCATCACATGTCACACTGCCATCCAACTTAGTATCATCAGCAAACTTGCTGATGTTATTCTCAATGCCTTCATCTAAATCGTTGATGTAAATCGTAAACAGCTGTGGTCCCAATACCGAGCCCTGTGGCACCCCACTAGTCACCACCTGCCATTCCAAGAAACACCCATTCACTGCTACCCTTTGCTTTCTATCTGCCAACCAGTTTTCTATCCATGTCAATATCTTCCCCCCAATGCCATGAGCTCTGATTTTACCCACCAATCTCCTATGTGGGACCTTATCAAATGCCTTCTGAAAATCGAGGTACACTACATCCACTGGATCTCCCTTGTCTAATTTCCTGGTTACATCCTCAAAAAACTCCAATAGATTAGTCAAGCATGATTTGCCCTTGGTAAATATATGCTGGCTCGGCCCAATCCTATCACTGCTATCTAGATATGCCACTATTTCATCTTTAATAATGGACTCTAGCATCTTCCCCACTACTGATGTTAAGCTGACTGGACGATAGTTCTCTGTTTTCTCCCTCCCTCCTTTCTTAAAAAGTGGGATAACATTAGCCATTCTCCAATCCTCAGGAACTGATCCTGAATCTAAGGAACATTGGAAAATGATTACCAATGCATCCGCAATTTCCAGGGCCACCTCCTTTAGTACCCTAGGATGCAGACCATCTGCACTGGGGATTTGTCAGCCTTCAGTCCCATCAGTCTACTCATCACCGTTTCCTTCCTAATGTCAATCTGTTTCATTTCCTCTGTTACCCTTTGTCCTTGGCCCATCCATACATCTGGGAGATTGCTTGTGTCTTCCTTAGTGAAGACAGATCTAAAGTACTTATTAAATTTTTCTGCCATTTCTCTGTTTCCCATAACAATTTCACCCAATTCATTCTTCAAGGGCCCAACATTGTTCTTAACTATCTTCTTTCTCTCCACATACCTAAAAAAGCTTTTGCTATCCTCCTTTATATTCCTGGCTAGCTTGCGTTCGTACCTCATTTTTTCTCCCGTATTGCCTTTTTAATTAAGTTCTGTTGTTCCTTAAAAATTTCCCAATCCCAAACATAGAACTGAAGGCATCATATTTGAATGTACACAATATACAGAATAGGGTAGATGATCTTGTAGTGTAGTTAGAGATTGGCAGGTATGACATTATGGGCATCTATGTGTCGTGAATGAAAGAAGATCTGGAGCTTAACATCCAAGGATACACATTGTATTGAAAGGGAAGGCAGGGAGGCAGAAGGCTGGGGTGGCTTCATGGTAAAAAATGAAATTGAATCCTTAGAAAGAGGTATCACAGGATCTAAAGATGCAGAATCCTTGTGGGTAGAGTTAAGAAAATGCAAAGATAAAAAGACCCTGATGGGAGTTATATACAGCCCCCAGAACAGTAGCCATAAAGTGGGTACAAATTACAGTGGGAAAGAGAAAAGGCATGTAATAAGCACAATGTTATGATAGTCATTGGGGGATTTCCATATGCAGGTTTATTGGGAAAATCAGATTAGTGCTGGATCCCAAAAGCGGGAATTTGTAGAATGCCCACGAGATGGCTTTTTAGAGCAGCTTGTGGTTAAGTGCACTAGGAAAAAGGCATTTCTGGATTGGGTGTTGTGTAGTGAACTAGATTCGATAAGGGAGCTTAATGTAAAGGAAGCCATTGGAAACAGTGATTATAATATGATACAATTCACTCTGCAGTTTGAGAGGAAGAAGATAAAGTCAGATGTATCAATATTACAGTGGAATAAGGGAAATACCGAGGCATGAGAGCAGAGCTGGCCAATGTTGATTAGAAGAAAACGCTAGCAGGAATTCCAGCAGAACAGTAATGGCTGGAATTTCTGGCATTAATTTGAAAGGCGGAGTATAGATATATTCCAAAGACGAAGAAGTTTTCTGGAGGGAGGGTGGTGCAATCATCACTGACAAGGGAAGTCATAGACAGCATCAAAGCAAGAGAGATAATAAAGCAAAAATTGTTGGGAGGTTGGGGATTGGGAAGCTTTTAATAGCCAACAGAAAGCAACTAAAAAACATAAGGAGAGAAAAGATGAAAAATGAAGGTAAGCTTGCCAATAATATTAAAGAGTGTTTCAAAAGTTTTTTCAGATATATGAAGAGTAAAAGAGAGGCGAGAATAGATATCAGAAATGATGCCAGTGAGGAGAGTAGTAGGGGTCAAAGAAATGACGGATGAACTTCATAAGCATTTTGCATCAGTCCTTGCTGTGAGAGAAACTAGTACTATGCCAGAACAGTGAGAGTGTTGGGGGCAGAAGTGTAGGAGGAGAGACTGCGTGGCCTGGGTCTAAACTTGCTGGAATTCAGAATAATGAGAAGGGATCATTTAGAAGCATATGAAGGAGATAGATAAGATGGAGGCAGGAAAGTTGTTCCAATGATAAGTGAAGCCAAAATGAAGGAACATGGTATAATGCTAAAGCCTTGATGACCTGAAGCCTCAACTCTCCTCCCTAACAATAACCCACCCACACAACATAAAGCTGAATTCTTTTTATTGGATCTTGCCAAGTGCCTAATTACAGTATGTGCAATCCAAAAGTCTGCTTGGGAACCGTGTCATGCAAAATTTGCCAACTGCTCCCTTTCACTTCTTTTAATCTCCTTTTCTCTCTCTATGCAATCCGACATTTCCTCACGAACTGTGGTGTGTAAAATGTGCTGACTTCCCAATTAAGCGGCTGCTTCAACTAGCAAGGTTTCATGAAAATAGTTAAAAGGCAATAAAAAAGACAAACTGCCATTTAATGGAGTCACAATTTACGTAATTAAATGGAATACAGAAGAAATTAGAACATTACCAATAGTACTACAGTGGTATAAAACTGCCTGTTAGTTCCTAATAGTTATTGATGGAGAAATTCATCCACTGCATGTTGCCGTCTTCTTTAGATTGTTTGTAAATGAACAAAATTAGCACAGGCACTTAGTGCAGCTAATAAGACCAGAAGACCATAAGATGTAGGAGAAGAATTGGGCCATTTGCCCCATCGAGTCTGCTCCACCATTTTATCATGGCTGATTGATACAATGCTTATGACTATTGAAGATAATTGTCAATACCTTCCAATTCTTCATAGTTTCTAACTCATTGAAATTGTGAAATTGTTTCATTTTCTCTTCTGGTCTTTTCTGGCATCTGCAAGTCTGAGTGCTTGAAACCACAGCAATCTTAACAGCTTTACTGCTTATTTTACACTATTTTATCAATGATAAAATCATTGTTTTTTGAAGGCAAACACACATTACTGATGGTATTTAAATGCTGATTGCTCTAAGGATGGTATAGCGTCTAATGACCATGAGTGCAAGTGACTGACAGAAGTTAGAAACTACTCAGCAAGTCTCCAGTCTCAATTAACTGGCATAGTGTCCCAGATAAACAAAGGGAATCCCAGCTATTTTCTCAATTAGCTTCTGTTCTTCAAAAGCTGACCCAAATAAGTGGCTGTCCCAATGAACCAATGGCCCAATTAATCCAAATCCACTGTATCACTGTATACACTTAGGTATGTATATAAAATTAATTAGGTAATGCAACATAAGGGGGAAAGAGCACCAAGGGACTGTTCATGGGTTCATTGTCCATTCAGGATTCTGATGGCAGAGTGGAAGAGGCTGTTCCTGAAATGTTGAGTGTGTATCTTCACGTTCCTGAACTTCCTCTCTGATGGGAGCAAAGAGAAGAGAGCTCTTCCCGGGTGATGGGCATCCTTAATGATGGATGCTACCGTTTTGAAGCATCACATTTTGAAGAAATCCTGGATGCTGGGGAGCTAGTGCCCAGGATGGAGTGACTGAGTTTAAAACTTTCTGCAGCTTTTTCCGATCCTGTTCAGTGGTCTTTCAATACCGGATGTTGATACAATTAGTTAGAATGCTGTCCAGGGTACACCTGTAGAAATTTGCAAGTGTCTTTGGTAAATACACCAAGTCTCCTCAAATTCCCAATGAATTATAACCATCGTCGTGCCTTCTTTGTAATTGCATCAATATGTTGGACCCAGGATAGATCGTGAGAGATCTTGACAACCAGGAACTTGAAACTGCTCACTCTTTCCATTGCTAATCCCTTGATGAGGACTGGTGTGTGATCCTTCCTGAAGTCCACAATCAATTGCTTTCTCTTACTGACATTGAGAGCAAGGTTGTTGTTGAAACAGCACTCAAGCAAATGATCTATCTCATTCCTATACACCTCCCCGTCAGCATCTGAAATGCTGCCAACAATAGTTGTGTCATCGGTGAATTTATAGTTAGCGTCTGAGCTGTGCCAAGCCACACAATCGTGGATGTAGACAGAGTTGATCAGAGCACTAGAGAAGCATCCGTGAAGTGTGCAGGTGTTGCTTGTCAGCGAGCAGGAGAAGTCATTCCCAATCTGCACGCGCTGTGGTTTCGCAATGACGAAGTCCAGTTGCAGAGGGAGGTATAGAGGCCCAAGTTTTGAAAGTCTGATGGTGTTGAATGCTGCACTCGAATCAATAAGTCGAGGCCTGACATAGGTATTGCTATTGTCCAGCTGGTCCGAGGCCGAGCAGAGAGCCAGTGAGATTGCAGCCACTGTGGACCTATTGTGGCGATAGGCAAATTGCAGCAAGTCCAGGTCCTTGCTAAAGCGGGAATTGATTCTGGCCATGACCAACCTCTCAAAGCATTTCATCATAGTAGATCAGTAGATGTGAGTGCAGCTGGGTGGAAGTCCAGACTGCTCTGCTCCAGTAGCCACTGTACTTATGTCACTGGTCCAGCTGAGTTTCTGGACAATGTCGGTGGGAATCAGCAACTATTGACAGCCAACAGATGATCAATAGATGTTTTCTTCTCAGAGACAGTCTTCACCTGGCACTTTTCTAGTGTGTGTATGTGAAACTTGCCCCATATTGACCTCCCCAGCATCGAACACATTTTCAAGAGGCAATACGTCAAGAAGGTGGCATCTGTCATTCAGGATGCTCACCATCTGGGACATGACCATTTCTCCCTACTCCAAGCAGAGAGGATTCAAAGGTTCAAAGATTCAAAAGGTTCAAGGTCCATTTATTATCAGAATATATATTCAGTATGCAACCCTGAGATTCATCTTTTTACAGACAGCTGAAAGAACTCAATTAAAAAAAAGACCAACACCCAATGCAAAGAGAGAGAGAGAGAGAAGACAAATCGTACGTACAATAAGAGCAAGTAGTAGCATTCAGAGTGAAAGTGAGTCCATAGACATAAAGCTAGAAGCAGTCAGAACTGGCCTCATCCTCAGTTCATCACATGGGGGGGGGGGGGCAAATCATCACAAAGCTCGCAGACACGAAGCCCAGTGCTGATGGAGCAGCTCACAGCCTGAGCCTGACTTCCCCACAGAGAGTGGAGAAAAGATCGCAGAGCAGCGAGCAGAACCGGCCCAACCCTTGCCTCTGGACCCAACACCTTGTCTTTTCAGTCCACCTGGGCCAGTGTTTAAATTGTCCAAACATCGAGTTGTCCCCCACGCTATGTGCCACAGCAAACACTCTGGGCCTGGACCCCGCTGCCACATTCCAGCCGTACCTGACGTTTCCAGATTGGCCCAACACTGAGACCAATCCAACCTTCCTCCCAGTTCAGGTGGACGAGCACTGAAACTCCTCTCCTCCATTCACTCCAACTCTGATTCTGACTCAAACATGCTTCAACATCGCACTGTATCACCTTGATCCTTGAGTCAGCCTCACCTCTGCTCACCTCTTCATTTTTTGTAGTGATCATTTACCACAGAAGATGTTTTATTAATAAAGTATTTAGTTGCATTTCTAGTTCTATGAACCACCAGTAAACTGTCATCCATGTTCAGTAGCGCCATCTTAAACTGAAAGATTCAAAGAATCAAAGTACATTTATTATCATATATGTAAACAGTATACAACCCTGAGATCCGTCTTCTCCACAGGCAGCCACAAAACAAAGAAAACCATCAACACACACCCACGTACAAAAATACATGCAAATGACATCATAAAAAATAAGCAGGAAACACAAAATCAGAGAGTCCAGGCATAATTCAGTTCAGCACAGTGTTGTGAACTTGCATCTTCTTGTTTACCTGCACTGCACTTTCTATGTAGCTGTTGCACTTTATTCTGCATTGTCATTGTCTTACCATCTACTAGCTCGATGCACTATGTAACGAATTGATCTGTAGGGCTGACATGCAAGGCAAGTTTTTCTTTGTACTTCGGAGCATGTAATATTAATAACCCAGCTCAGCTGGCAATGCTCACTGATAATGGCACATTATTTGACTATGTCCACAGCTGCTCACAAAATGAAGACCATGTCTACATTCAGAAAGACTGAGGCATCTGCAAGCTTGAATCACAATCTGAATTAGGTTTATTGTCATTGACATATGCCGTGAAATTTGTTCTTTTGTGGCAGCGGATTATTGCAAGGCATATATATAAGATATAAGAAAAGAATTGGGTCATTTGGCCCATTGAGTCTTGTCTGCTATTCCATCATGGCTAATTTATTATCCCTCTCAACCCTGTTCTCCTGCTTTTTCCCTGTAATCATTCATGCTCTTACTAACCAAGGACCTATCAAACTCTGCTTTAAGTGTACCCAGTGACTTGGCCTCCAGAGTTGTCTGTGGTAATGAATTCCAGATTCACCACCCTCTGGCTAAATAAATTCCTCCTTATCTCGGTCCTAAAGGGCTGTACTTCTATTTTGAGTCTGTGCCATCTGGTCCTAGATTCCCCCACTAGTGGAAACATCCTCTCCATATCCATTCTATCTAGGCCTTTCAACATTCAATCTTCATCAAATATTCCCAATATTTTAAAAAGAGACATGCTTTGATTTTTACTTTGCGAAGAAGAAGCAAATGTTTCCCAATAAAAAGAAGGGATCTGTGCCAGACTGGGAGATAACGGAATGGAACAGTGAAATCCATGTTAACAGTGAAAGTTAGTCTGGTGGAAACAATAACAGCTCTTTACAAAGCACTAATTATTATAGAGAAAAAGGGATTAGTGATTTTGCACATTGGCTTTAGTATATCCGATGTAGGAAATCAGGAATCAAGGATCAACTTTATTCACACTATACATTTACAATATATATGGCAATGGTGAGGAAAACAAATGCAATGTTTGCATTCATTCCAAGAGGTCTTGAATACAAGAGCAGGGATGTGATGCTGAGGCTTTGGGCACTTACCTCAAGTATTGTGCGCAGTTTTGGGCTCCTCATCTAATAAAATATGTGTTGGCATTGGAGAGGGCCCAGAGAAGGCCCACAAGGATGATTCTGGGAATGAAAGGGTTATCATACGATGGCTCTGGGTCCGTACTCACTGGAATTTGGAAGGTTAAGGGGGATCTCATTGAAACCTTTTGAATGTTGAAAAGAGTAGATGTGGAAAGCATATTTCCCTTGGTGTGGGAGTCTCGAATGAGAGGGCACAGTTTCAGGATAGAGGGGCGTCCATTTACAACAGAGATTTCTTTCACCAGAGGGTGGTGAATTTGTGGAATTTGTTGCCACAGGTGGCTGTGGAGGCCATGTCACTGGATGTATTTAAGGCAGATCTTGATAGGTTCTTGTTTGGCCACGGCATCAAAGGTTAGGGAGAGAAGGCTGGGGAGTGGGGCTGAGATGGGAGTAAAATGATCAGTCATGATTGAACGGTGGAGCAGACTCGATGGGCCAAATGGCCTAATTCTGCTCCTATGTCTTATGGTTTTATGGTCTTACATGTATTAGGAATTTGCTGTGGTGTGTTGGTACGACATGCAACAAAAGCAATCATAAAAGCATTCGGGCTCGCACAGACAGACTGTGTAACAGTTTCTTCCCCCAAGCCGTTAGACTCCTCAATTCCCAGAGTCTAGTCTGACACCAAAACACACACACACACACACACACACACACACACACACACACACACACACACACACACACACACACACACACACACACACACACACACACACACACACACACACACACACACACACACACACACACACACACACTCCACTCCCTTTGCAATTTTTGCTCATTTATCTCTCAACTCCTGCTAAAACATTGTTTACATTGTTTAAATTTACATTTACATCATTTATTGTAATTTGCCCTTTACTGTGCCTATTGTCTTGTTTATTAATTATTGTACTGTCTTGCACTATTTTGTGCATTTTATGTAGTCCCATATAGGTCTGAAATCTAGTGTAGTTTTGTGTTGTTTCAGGTAGTTTAGTGTAGCTTTGTGTTGTTTCATGTAGCACCAAGGTCCTGGAGGAACGTTGTTTCGTTTTTACTGTGCACTGTACCTGCAGTTATGGTTGAAATGACAATAAAAGCAACTTGACTTGACTTAAAAATTATATAAAAACAGAATTATAGGTTAAAGTATGGATGTGAAATAAAATGTGCATAATTACCAGCAAGCACCTACAAAGTAAGTAGTATTATAAAAAGAGATTTAAAGAGCAATGCAGTGCAGTGACTAGGGTAATAGACTGAGTGTTGTGGAAAGGGTAGGGCTAACTAGAATGGCTTGCTGTCATCACTAAGACACAATCACGCAAGGGGAGGAAATGATTAGGAGTGGAATAGAATTCCTTCAGCATTTTCACTCACAACTGCTAGATTTACCTGCAGGCTGATTAGCATTGGGACATGAAGGGAGGACGAAGGTGCTACCTTTTGAGGAAAGGTTGCTCAGGCTGGAGTTTTAAAGGGCAGCAAATTCTGTTCTCCCATCACCACCTGGCTTCCCTCCGGGTGCCCCTGTTTCCAAAGATGTACAGTGAATGCTAGTGAGCCGTATACATGCCACGTGGCTGGCGGAAGTGTGGCGACACTTGCCAGCTGCCCCTGCATAATCCTCAGAGCAAGTTGGTCGTCGTTGCAAATGATGCAATTCACTGTATAATTTGATGTTTCTGTGTACGTGTGAGAAATAAAGCCAGTGGTTCTTTCTTTCAAATAAGAGTTGATCTTCCTGAAATGTAAAGTTCTTTTGTTCTATAGCCTCATTTAAAAATATGTTTTTTTCCAAAGGGAACATTCCCAAATAAGCATACATAATGCACCTATTGAGAGTAATCAAGTCGAGTCAAGTCAAGTCACTTGTATTGTCATTTTGACCATAATTGCTGGTACAGTGCATAGTAAAAATGAGACAACGTTTTTCAGGACCATGGTGTTACGTGACACAGTACAAAAAACTAGACTGAACTATGTAATAAAAATAACAACACAGAGAAAGCTACACTAGACTACAGACCTACACAGTACTGCATAAAGTGCACAAAAAAAATGCAGGCATTTACAATAAATAATAAACAGTACAATAGGGCAAGGTGTCAGTCCAGGCTTTGGGTATTGAGGACTCTGATAGCTTGGGGGAAGAAACTGTTACATAGTCTGGTCATGAGAGCCCAAATGCTTTGGAGCCTTTTCCCAGACGGCAGGAGGGAGAAGAGATTGTATGAGGGGTGGATGGGGTCCTTCGTAATGCTGTTTCCTTTGCGGATGCAGCGTGTGGTGTAAATGTTCGTGATGGCTGAAAGAGAGACCCCGATGATCTTCTCAGCTGACCTCACTATCCGCTGCAGGGTCTTGCGATCCGAGATGGTGCAATTTCTGAATCAGGCAGTGATGCAGCTGCTCAGGATGCTCTCAATACAACCCCTGTAGAATGTGATGAGGATGGGGGTGGGAGATGGACTTTCCTCAGCCTTCGCAGAAAGTAGAGATGCTACTGGGCTTTCTTTGCTATGGAGCTGATGTTGAGGGACCAGGTGAGATTCTCCATCAGGTGAACTCCAAGAAATTTGGTGCTCTTTACGATCTCTATCGAGGAGCCATCGATGTTCAGCGGGGAGTGGTCACTCTGTGCCCTTCTGAAGTCAACAACCATCTCTTTTGTGTTGTTCACATTAAGAGACAGGTTGTTGGCTCTGCACCAGTCCGTTAGCCGCTGCACCTCCTCTCTGTAAGCTGTCTCGTCATTCTTGCTGATGAGACCCACCGCGGTCGTGTCATTGGTGAACTTGATGACATGGTTCGAGCTGTGTGTTGCAGCACAGTCGTGGGTCAGCAGAGTGAACAGCAGTGGACTGAGCACGCAACCCTGGGGAGCCCCCATGCTCAGTGTGATGGTGTTGGAGATGCTGCTCCCAATCCGGACTGACTGAGGTCTCCCAGTCAGGAAGTCTAGGATCCAGTTGCAGAGGGAGGTGTTCAGACCCAGTTGGCTCAGCTTTCCAATCAGCTTCTGAGGGATGATTGTGTTGAATGCTGAACTGAAGTCTATGAACAGCATCCGAACGTTTGTGTCTTTTTTGTCCAGGTGGGTTAGGGCCAGGTGGAGGGTGACAGCAATGGCGTCATCTGTTGAGCGGTTCGGATGGTATGCAAACTGCAGGGGGTCCAGTGAGGGGGGCAGCAGGGTCTTGATATGCCTCATGATGGGCCTCTCGAAACACTTCATGATGATGGATGTAAGTGCAATGGGACGGTAGTCATTCAAGCAGGACACTGAAGACTTCTTCAGCACGGGGACGATGGTGGCAGCCTTGAAGCACGTTGGAATGGTGACAGATAAGGAACAAAGGTGACTTACATTTTTATAGTGCCTTTTACCATCTCAGATTGTAGCAAAGTGATCTGCTATGAAATGTTTTTAAAGTGTGGCCAATATTCTAATACGGAAATAAGAGCAGTGGATACTGGAAATCCTCAGCAAGTCAAGCAGCATCCATTGAGGGAGAATGAATTCTTTAGCCACAGAGTGGTGTATCTGTGGAATCCATTGCCATAGATGGTTGTGGAGGTCAAGTCTTTGGGTATATTTAAAGGTGAAGTTGATAGGTTCTTAAGTAAAAAGGGTGTCAAAGGTTATGTGGAAAAGACAGGAGAATAGGGTTGAGAGGGATAATGATTCAGCAGACTTGATAGGCTGAATGGTCCTTTTATTTATGGTCTTGTGGCCTCATGAAGAAATGGAATAAGCATTTTGGGTGGATGTTTACTTGATTGGGGAAAATGTTGGTAAATGGGCATGCTTAAACTTGCCAAGAAACAGTGAACAAAGTAAACAGACATGTATAGGCTAGAGATTGAGCAGAGATGGATGACAGATTGATTGATTGGTTGGTTGTTTGGCTGGTTCCGCTGGTTGAGTGGCATTGAAACAACCTTGCACTTAACATCAGTAAGACCAAGGAATTGATTATTGACTTCAGGAAGAGGAAGTCAGGGGAACAAACCCCAATCCTCACTGAGGGGTCAGCAGTGGAAAGGCTGAGCAGCTTCAACTTCCTGGGTGTCAACATCACTGAAGATCTATCCTGGGCCCAACAGATTGAAGGAATTGCAAAGATAGTATGGCAACGGCTATATTTTATTAGGAGTTTGAGGAGACTTGGTACGTTGCTATAGACTCTGCAAATTTCTACAGGTGTACTGTGGACAGCATTCTAACTGGATGCATCCGTGTCTGGTATGGAGGGGCCACTGCACAGGTTTGGAAAAAGCTGCAGAAAGATTCAAACTTAGCCAGCTCCATCATGGACACTAGCCTCACCAGCTTTGAGGACATCTTCAAAAGGTAATGCCTCAAAATGATGGCATCCGTCGTGAAGGACCCCCATCACCCAGCACATGCCCTCTTCTCATTGTTACCTTTAAGGAAGAGGTAAAGGAGCCTGGAGACACACACTCAATGCTTCAAGGACAGCTTTTTCCCCTCAGCCATCAGATTTTCAAATTTGGAGCACCTAAGCATTTTTATACTTTTTTCACTACTTATTTAATTTAAATTTTATTTATATATTTCTTATCGCAACTTATAGCTTTTTAAATCCCATATTGCAATATACTGATGCCACAAAACAACATATTTCATGACATATGCCAGTGATATTAAACCTGATTCTGAAGTCAAAGTTGAGTTTATTTTCACATGCACAAGTACATGTGCGCAAGATAAAAACTCACCAGCAACACCGCCACAGGCGTCAACTAGGAGATGGTGCTCAAGGTTGTTGACAGCAGCAGACCTAAAGGAGTGGACCTCAATGCTGTGATTCCTTGGAAATATTTGTAGATCTGGGGAGTTCTGCCAGGCAAAGATGCAGATGACCTCATTGCTGACAGAATGATTGACTTGTGGGATTTCGCACAGCACAACACCATTCCAGCCACTGCTTTCCACAAAGTACAAAGTTCAAAGTAAATCTATTCTCAAGGTATGTCACCACACACTACCCTGAGATTCACTTTCCTGCTGCCAATCACAGTAGAATGAAGAAATACAATAGAATCAATTAAAATACTACACACACAAACTAACAAACAACCACTGTGCAAAAGAAGTCAACCATAAGACCATATGACACAGCAGCAGAATTAGGCCATCGGGCTCATAGAGTCTGCTCTGCCATTCTATCATAGCCGATTTATTATCCCTCTCAACCCCATTCTCCTGCTTTCTCCCCGTAACCTTTGATGCTCTTACTAATCAAGAATCTATCAGCCTCTTCTATAAATATACCCAAGTCTTGGCCACCACAACCTACTGTGGCAATGAATTCTGCAGATTCACTACCCTCTGGCTAAAAAATTCCTGAGGTAGTGCCCTCTGGTCTTAGACTCCCTCACGATAGGAAACATCCTCTCCACATTCACTCTATCTCAGCCTTTTATAGAACATAGAACATAGAACAATACAGCACAGTATAGGCCATTCGGCCCACAATGTTGTGCCAACCCTTAAACCCTGCCTCCCATATAACCCTCCACCTTAAATTGCTCCATATACCTGTCTAGTAGTCTCTTAAACTTCACTAGTGTATCTGCCTCCACCACTGACTCAGGCAGTGCATTCCACACACCAACCACTCTCTGAGTGAAAAACCTTCCTCTAATATCCCCCTTGAACTTTCCACCCCTTACCTTAAAGCCATGTCCTCTTGTATTGAGCAGTGGTGCCTTGGGGAAGAGGCGCTGGCCGTCCACTCTATCTATTCCTCTTAATATCTTGTATACCTCTATCATGTCTCCTCTCGTCCCCCTTCTCTCCAGAGAGTAAAGTCCTAGCTCCCTTAATCTCTGATCATAATGCATACTCTCTAAACCAGGCAGCATCCTGGTAAATCTCCTCTGTACCCTTTCCAATGCTTCCACATCCTTCCTATAGTGAGGTGACCAGAACTGGACACAGTACTCCAAGTGTGGCTTAACCAGGGTTTTATAGAGCTACATCATTACCCCGCAACTCTTAAACTCTATCCCTCAACTTATGAAAGCTAACACTCCATAAGTTTTCTTAACTACCCTATCTAACTGTGAGGCAACTTTCAAGGATCTGTGGACATGTATCCCCAGATCCCTCTGCTCCTCTACACTCCCAAGTATTCTGCCATTTACTTTGTACTCTGCCTTAGAGTTTGTCCTTCCAAAGTGTACCACCTCACACTTCTCTGGGTTGAACTCCATCTGCCACTTCTCAGCCTGCTTCTGCATCCTATCAATGTCTCTCTGCAATCTTCGACAATCCTCTACACTATCTACAACACCACCAACCTTTGTGTCATCTGCAAACTTGTCAACCCACCCTTCTACTCCCACATCCAGGTCGTTAATAAAATTCCCGAAAAGTAGAGATCCAATCCTTGTGGAAAACCACTAGTCACAACCCTCCAATCTGAATGTACTCCCTCCACCACAACCCTCTGCTTTCTGCAGGCAAGCCAATTCTGAATCCACCTGGCTAAACCTCCCTTGATCTTATGCCTTCTGACTTTCTGAATAAGCCTACCGTGTGGTACCTTGTCAAATGCCTTACTAAAATCCATGTAGATCACATACACTGCACTACCCTCATCTATATGCCTGGTCACCTCCTCAAAGAACTCTATCAGGCTTGTTAGACATGATCTGCCCTTCACAAAGTCATGCTGACTGCCCCTGATCAGACCATGATTCTCTAAATACCCTTAGATTCTATCTCTAAGAATCTTTTCCAACAGCTCTCCCACCACAGACGTAAGGCTCACTGGTCTATAATTACCCGGACTATCCCTACTACCTTTTTGAACAAGGGACAGCACTCGCCTCCCTCCAGTCCTCCGGTACCATTCCCATGGACAATGAGGACATAAAGATCCTAGCCAGAGGCTCAGCAATCTCTTCCCTTGTCTCATGGAGAAACCTGGGGAATATTCCATTGGACTCCGGGGACTTATCCGTCCTATATTTTAACAACTCCAACAACTCTTCTCCCTTAATATCAACATGCTCCAGAATATCGATCTCACTCATATTGTCCTCACCGTCATCAAGCTCCCTCTCATTGGCGAATACCAAGAAGTATTCATTGAGGACCTTGCTCACTTCCACAGCCTCCAGGCACATCTTCCCACCTTTATCTCTAATCGGTCCTACCTTCACTCCTGTCAACCTTTTGTTCTTCACATAATTGAAGAATGCCTTGGGGTTTTCCTTTACCCTACTCACCAAGGCCTTCTCATGCCCCTTCTTGCTCTCCACAGCCCCTTCTTAAGCTCCTTTCTTGCTACCCTATATTCCTCAATAGACTCATCTGATCCTTGCTTCCTAAACCTCACGTATACTGCCTTCTTCCATCTGACTAGATTTTCCACCTTACTTGTCACCCATGGTTCCTTCACCCTACCATTCTTTATCTTCCTCACTGGGACAAATTTATCTCTAACATCCTGCAAGAGATCCCTAAACATTGACCATATGTCCATAGTACCTTTCCCTGCAAAAACATCATCCCAATTCACACCCGCAAGTTCTAGCCTTATAGCCTCATAATTTGCCTTTCTCCAATTAAAAATTTTCCTGTCCTCTCTGATTCTATCCTTTTCCATGATAATGTTAAAGGTCAGGGAGCGGAGGTCACTGTCCCCCAGGTGCTCACCCATTGAGAGATCTGTGACCTGATCCAGTTCATTACCTAATACTAGATTTAGTACGCCATTCCCCCTAGTCGGCCTGTCAACATATTGTGACAGGAATCCGTCCTGGATGCACTTGACAAACACTGCCCTGTCTGAACCATTGGAACTAATCAGGTGCCAATCAATATTAGGAAAGTTAAAGTCACCCATGATAATAACCCTGTTATTTTTGCACCTTTCCAAAATCTGCCTCCCAATCTGCTCCTCGGTATCTCTGCTGCTACCGGGGGCCTATAGAATACCCCCAATAGAGTAAGTGCTCCCTTCCTGTTCCTGACTTCTACCCATACTGACTCAAAAGAGGATCCTGCTACATTACCCACCCTTTCTGCAGCTGTAATAGTATCCCTGACCAGTAATGCCACACCTCCTCCCCTTTTCCCCCCTCTCTATCCCTTTTAAAGCACTGAAATCCAGAAATATTGAGAATCCATTCCTGCCCTGGTGCCAGCCAAGTCTCTGTAATGGCCACTACATCATAATTCCATGTATGTATCCAAGCTCTCAGTTCATCATCTTTGTTCCTGATGCTTCTTGCATTGAAGTACACGCACTTTAGCCCTTCTACCTTACTACCTTTACACCCTTTATTCTGTTTCTCTTTCCTCAAAGCCTCTTTATATGCTAGATCTGCCTTTACTCCATGCACTATACCTGCAGCTCTCGCATGACCTTTATCCTACCCCAGCGCACTATCTGCTCTAACACTCTGGTTCCCCTCCCCCTGCAAATCTAGTTTAAAATCCCCAGAGCAGCACTAGCAAATCTTCCCGCAAGGATGTTAGTCCCCATCCAGTTCAGGTGCAACCCGTCCTGTTGGAACAGGTCCCACCTTCCCTGGAACAAGGCCCAATTGTCCAGAAACATTAGATTCAGATTCAGTTTATTGTCATTTAGAAACCACAAATGCAATGCAGTTAAAAAATGAGACAACGTTCTCCAGAATGATATCACAAAAAAGCACATGACAAAACCGACTACACCAGAAAATCCACATAACGTTTGGCAATCCCCAATCCAGAGTCCGGAGAGGCTGCTGCATATTAATATCGCGCTACCATCTTAGCGCGTTCTCCAGAAAGGAGCTCCAAATCCACAGACGAAACAAGACTACCCAGACACATTAAGTCAAGAGACCAGCACTACCACCCAACAAAGCAAAAACCTACACAAAACCACATAGTTATAGTTAACATTTAGTTGCAGCAGTGCAGACAATACCATAATTGATAAAAGACTGACAAAAATCACATAATTATAAGCCCTCCCTCCTGCACCAACTCCTTAGCCACGTATTTAGTTGCATTATCTTCCTATTTCTGGCCTCACTAGCACGTGGCACAGGTAGCAATCCTGAGATTGCAACCCTGGAGGTCCTGTCCTTCAACTTTGCACCTAACTCCCTAAATTCTCTTTGCAGGACCTTCTTCTTCTTCCTATCCACGTCATTGGTCCCTACATGGACCACGACATCCAGCTGCTCACCCTCCCTCTTGAGAATACTGAGAACTCGATCCGAGATATCGCCGTCCCTGGCACCAGGGAGGCAACAAACCATCTGTGGTTCTCGATCTCTTCCACAGAACCTCTTATCTATCCCCCTAACTATCGAATCCCCTATCACTACTGCTCTCCTCTTTTCCCTCCTTCCCTTCTGAGCTGAGGGTCCAGTCTCGGTGCTAGAGACGCAACCACTGCAACTTTTCCCTGGTAGGTCATCCCCACCAACAGTATCCAAAACAGTATACTTATTGTTGATGGGAATGGCCACAGGGGAGCTCTGCTCATTCTGTCTATTCCCCTTCCCTCTCCTGACAGTCACCCAGCTACCTGTCTCCTGACTCTTAGGGGTGACTATCTCCCTGAAACTTCTGTTTATTTCTGCCTCTGCCTCCCGAATGATCCGAAGTTCATCCAGCTCCAGCTCCAATTCCCTAACACGGTTTGTCAGGAGCTGCAGCAGGATGCACCTTTTACAGGTGTAGTCATCAGGGACAGCTGTGCTCGCCCTGACTTCCCACATACTGCAAACGGAGCACTCGACTGCCCTAACTGCTGCCTCCATTACCTATCCTATGCTTTTTATGTTCTGCACCATTTGAAATGAATGCTAACATCTTATTTGTCTTTCTTACTTCCAACTCAACCTGCAAGTTAAATTTTAGGGAATCCTGCATGAGGACTCCAAAATCCCTTTGCATCTCTGATTTCTGAAATTTCTCCCCATTTAGAAAATAGTCTATGTCTTTATTTCTTTTACCAAATTTTACAGCCCTACACTTCCCTACGCTAGGTTCCACCTGCCATTTCTTTGCCCATTCTCTCAATCAGTTTAAGTCCTTCTGCAGGGTCCCTACTCCCTCAACACTGCCTGCCCTTCCACCTATCTTTGTACCTTCCACAAACATAAGTCATTGATATATAATGTAAAAAGAAGCAGTCCCAGCACTATCCCCTGTGGAACACCACCAGTCACTGGCAGTCAACCAGAAAAGACCCCCTTTATTCCCACTCACTGCCTCCTGCCAGTCAGCCAATGCTCTATCCATTCTAGTATCTTTCCTGTAATACCACGTAAACTGTAACTTGTGCAAAAACAACAAAGAAACAAATAATAAATAAATAAACAGGAAAATAAATAAATGAACAGACTGATAAATAGATGAATAAGTACCTACATATGTAAATAATATGGACATACGTAATACTGAGAACATGAGTCGTAGAGTCTTTGACAGTGAGTCCATCATTTGTAGATACGTTTCATTGTTGAGGTGACTGGAGTTATCCATGCCGACGAGGCTACAACATCTTTGCCACTATGATGCATGTTGGATGTATGATGTTTGCCTTTTGCACGTATTAGGATTACATGAAATCTGTTTCTGGAAAACCCGTTTATTTTCCAAGTCCATTGTGACTTTGGACCTCACATCATTAAAGTAATTTATATAATTGCAAGCTTTGTAACTTCAATAAAAACAATTGATTCGCTTGATAAATAACATGAAGATAAAAAAACAATATTGCGTATTTGAAGTTTTGCAGCAGAAAATACCAAAGGCGTTGACTCTTGGAAGAACATTATCACATGGAGTAATTTACAAAGACCATCATTCACCATAGACCAGAAGATAAGAGGCAGGAATTCGATTTTATCAAATTTTTTGAATCTTTAAGAATATTTGCCTTCCTTCTGGCAACACAAGTGACTGCAGTTGCCGGAATCTGGAAGAATGCACAAGATGCTGGAGGATTTCAGTGAGTCAGGCAGCATTTGGGGAGGGAAATGGACAGTCAATGTCTCAGGATGAGACCCTGTCTGAAAGATAGAAGGAGATAGCCAGTGTAAAAAGGTGGACGAACAGGATGAAGCAAGGGATGGAATGGGGTAGATGAATCTAGATGAGGAGCCGTGATAAAAAGATGGAGAGGGGAGAGAGGAAATGGTGCCAGAGGCTGATATGCCATAGGTAGGGTTAACAAAGGACTGCAGATGGTCAGATCTAATTGGAGAGGAAGGTGGAGAATGAAATTGAACAAGGGAGATATGGAAGGAAGGTGGGAACATTTGGGGGAAGGGATCTAGTGCAAGGAGTTTGTCAATGATGGGCAGATGGAGTTGGTTGAGGAGTAAGAAATAGGGTGATGGGTGCTGGAGCGGCAGTAGGAAGGACTGGGTAGATCAAGAGGAGAGGGAAAAGGGACCCATTTGCTAAGTTGCTCAATTACATTTGCTTTGGTTCCCACAAATGCATCACTTCACCCTTCGCAAAGCTCCCCCTGAAATGATCTTGGATTAATCGCACACTTCCATTAATGCTTCTCTTTGTTCTCTTTGTTGATTTTGGCAATTCACATCCTCACATCAATAAATCTCTTTTGCTGAAGGAAGATGGTTGTGATTATTGAAGGCTAATCATCCCACACCACACCCCCCCAGACATTGTCTAACAATTTTCTCAGGGTCTGTTCTAGGTCAAATCATCTTCAGCTGCTCCATTCATGACCTTGCTTATGGTCTTCAAATGATAGGGTCTAAGCCTGAAGGTCAAACCCCCAGTCAGTGAGTTCAGAGGCCAATACCCAGAGATTGGCAAAGTCTGGAGGTCAAAGTACAGAACTTGGTAAGTCCAGAGGTAGAGGCCCGAAACATCAAAGACCAGAATCAGTGAGTCCAGAGGTAAAGGCCTGAAGATCGATTCTGCAAACCTGGGCCAGACCAGCCTGGAACCCTCCCACCAAATCAAGCTGCTCCCTCAGCCCTACATCTACCTCAACCTTGGCAGATCCCTTGCCCTAAACACTCCACCACTGGTTCATTGAAAGGAGTGGCCCCTCTAACTCTTGCCACTGAACATCCAGTTATTTGAAAGCACCAGACTGTGAACTGCCAGGTAAACAAGCGTGCATTAAAGCATTGAAGCTCAAATCCCTCCTTTTCTAATTAGTGCGAGGGATGTGGGCCTTGCAGAGGATTAGCTTTCTATCCCAGGTTGCCCTTGGGAATGTGTTGATGAGCTGCCATAATGTGCTGCAGTCCTGGCAGTGTGAGGCACCCGGATGGGGTAAGGGAGGGAGCTCCAAAATGGGTAGGTTTTATTGTACTGACTGTGAATGCTAAGAAGAAAATGAATCTCAGGGAGGTGAGAGATAATAAATTTACTTTGAATTTTTAACTTTGAAGATTGTGGCACAGCAACAATGAGATGATATACCATTTCCAAATTAGGATGGAGTGAGGCCGGGCGTGGCTCCGGTTCGTAATGTCCTTTTGCTGACCAATGTCCTTTTAGCCGGACTGACTGAATATTGAACAGACTAGATAAAGTGGATTTGGAGAGGATGTTTCTATTAATGGGAGAGTCAGGGGTGAGAGAGCACAGCCTCAGAATAGAAAGATTTCCCTTTAAAATTGAGATGAGGATGAATCGCTTTAGCCAAAGGGTGGTGTATCTATGGAATTCATTACCACAGACAGATGAAGCAGAGTCTGAAGGGTTCTTGATTAATAAGGTTATCAAAGATTATGGGCAGAAGGCAGGAGAATGGGTTTGAGAGGGTAATAAATCAGCCATGATCAAATAGCGAATGGTGAAATGATGTCTTATGGTCTTATGGTAGAGGTTATGTGTTTGGAAGTTGCTGTCTAAGATGGTATAGGGCGAATGGTGGCTATCTTTGATGATATATGTTTCCATCTTGAAGTCTCAGTGACGGGGACGGATGTGCCCATGATGTATTGGGCAGAGTCCACCCCTCTCTTCAGCTTCTTACATTCCTACACATTTGAATATCTGCACCAGACATGGTTGAAACCAGTCAGGATCTTGAAAAGTTAGGACTTTGATGTATTAATGTTTTGAAATGATCCATGCATGGCATGCAAAACAATTTTTATGGCAGAATATCAATACATGTTTCTTCTTGTAATGATTGTTCATCATCATATTTTTCTTGTGAATCTGCTGATGTTATACTATGTGCCAGTGGAAATGTTGCAAGTTTTTGATTGCACTTGTGCGTACATGTACTTGAGCTCATGGCAATAAACTCGACTTTGACCTTGTCTTCGACTTTGACAGTAATAAAAACAATTACCAGTTAGCAATAACAATGCAGCAGCCAGAATCACAGCATCAGTATGGTCCAATGCATATACACTCGGTGTCTACTTTATGAGAGGTACCTGTGCACCTGCTCGTGAAGGCAAATCTCCAATCAGCCAATCATGTGGCGGCAACTCAATGTGTTAGGGCATGCAGACGCAGTCAAGAGGTTCAGTTGTTGCTCAGACCAAACTTCAGAATGTGGAAGAAATATGATCCAAGTGACTTTGAGCCTGGAATGATTGCTGTTGCCAGACATGGTGGTTTGAGTATCTCAGAAACTGCTGAGCTCCTGGGATTTTCACACACAACAGTCTCTAGGGTTTATAGAGAAGGGTGCGAAAAACAAGAAAAATCTAGTGAGCAGCAGTTCTGCAGGCTGAAATGCCTTGTTAATGAGAGAGGTCGGAGGAGAATGGCCAGACTGGTTCAAGCTGACAGGAAGGAGACAGTAACTCAAATAACCACACGTTACAGCTGTGACATGAAGAAAAGCAACTCTGAACACACACATGCCAAACTTTGAAGAAAATGGGCTGCAGGAGCAGAGAACCACGCACATAACGTACACTCAGTGTCCCTTTATTTGCATTCAGGGGCAGACATTGGGCACCATGTCTGCCCCACACCAAGTAAATGTGACTATAAAGCTTTGTGGTGACACAAGAATCTGCAGAAACTGAAAGCAAAATAACACAGGTGCTGAAGAATGTGAACAGCCAGGCAGTCTCTGCTGGTTGTGGGGGGCGGGGGTGGTGGGGTGGGGCGTGCGGAGTTGTGGGGGGGGAGAAGAAATGGCTGAAGCTTTGTGCCTGATTAAAGAATACTTTTATTTGTCACATGTATGTCAGACTTCACAGTGAAGTGTGTCATTTGCACTAAATCAAATCAGTGGGGGCAGTGTTGGGCAGTCTGCAAATGTTGCCAGGCTTCCAGCACCAACATAACGTGCCCACGACTCACTAGCCCCCATCAGAACATTTATTTATTTATTGAGATAGAGCGTAGACGGAATCAGCCCTCTGGCGCGTTGAGCCATGCCCCCCAGCAATCTCCTAGTCTAATCACGAGACAACTAGCAATGGCCAGTTAACCTACCAACTGGTACATCTTTGGATTGTGGGTGGAAACAGAAGCACCCAGAGGAAACCCATACAGTCACGGGGGAGAGCGTACAAACTCCTAACAGACAGTGGCAGGAATTGAACCGCAACCTTTCAGCTGTCTTTTAGTAGGGGGAGTGGAGAGGAAAATTTATTTTCACCTTGTCTCCTGACCATTAGACACCAATTAGGACGGGGTCAATAGAGATGTGGGAGCATCAGTACCCCACATCGTACACCACCATCTTGCAAATGGGAGCAACTTTTGCATAAAGGACTGCCAATCCCACTAGCATGCTGTTAGATCAGGAGGCTGAACTGTGAGAACGTGCAACTGTCTGACAGACATTAGCAGGAGTTGAACCCCAAACTTACGGGTGCAAAGCATTGCGATAACTGCAGTGCCACTGTGCTTGTCTGATGCAAGGTCCTGACCATCCCTCTGCCTCCACAGATGCTGCTTAACCCACTGAGTTCCTCCGAAGGTTCGCTTCCTGCCCTGTGCACATAGCTCCATGCATTAGCAATTACACTTGGCTTAACTCCCAGTTCAATGTAAACAAAGCAATTTAGATCAGATCAAAGCTCAAACAGGAAAAGCTGCTGGACAACAAGTAAGTCTTAGATTAGAAATCAGAAAGTTGATTTCTGTTGTAACCATTTCTTTGTTAATTGGATTGGCAAACATTTACTCTGCCAAAGAGCTGTGAAGGAGGAAATGGCACTTAAGGAAATTCATCTGAATATCAGTATGCGGAAGTGTTTCAAAGTTCAAAGTAAATTTATTTGCAAATTACATATACATTATCCGGTAATACCCTGAGATTCATTTTCTTGCAGGCATTCACAGTAGAACAAAGCAATAGCATAGAATCAGTGGCGAGGTTCAAAAGGCTGGAGCGGCCTATTCCGGCTGTGCTGTATCTCGCTACATACAAAGACCGACAAACAACCAACGTGCAAAAGAAGACAAACTATGCAAATATTAAAAAGGTAAATAAATAGAAAATATAAAATAGATAGGTAGACAAACGTGGGTGCAGGGTGCCACGGTAGCGAAATGACCAGCACAGCATTTTACAGTACAGTACAGACCATAAGGCCATAAGGCATAGGAACAGAATTAGGCTTCTTGGCCCATCAAGTCTGCTCTGCTATTCAATCATGGCTGATCCCTTTTTCACCTCCTCAGCTGCACTCCTTGGGTTTCTCCCCGTAACCTTTGAGGCCATGGCGAAAGAAGAATCTATCAAACTCTGCCTTAAGTGCAACCAATGACCTGGCCTCCACAACTGCCTTCGGTAACAAATCCCACAAGTTCACCACCCGCTGGCTAAAGAACTTACTCTGCATCTCTGTTTTAAATGGATGACTCTCTATCCTGAGGCTGTGTCCTCTTGTCCTAGACTCCGGCACCATGGGAAACATTCTTTCTACATCTACTCTGTCTAGGCCTTTCAACATACAAAACATTTTAATGAGATCCCTCGCCCCTGCCCCAGCTTTCTAAATCCTGTAGAGTGGTGTAGACAGTCTGGTGCATTTGTGGATGTGAACTACCTACTATTCAGGACATTTACAGAGACAGGTGTGTAAACAGGGCCCGAAGGATCATTGGGGACCCTAACCACAAACTGTCCAGCTGCTACCATCTGGGAAACAGTACCGCAGCATTAAAGTCAGGACCAAGAGGCTCCGGGACAGCTTCTTCCACCAGGCCACCTGACTGATTAATTCATGCTGATACAGTTGTATTTCTAAGCTATATTGACTGCTCTGTGGTATATCTTACAGTACATACCTTTTATTACAAATTATTCTACTTTGCACACTGCACATTCAGATGAAGACATAACAAAAAGATTTTTACTCTTCGTATATGTACAGGATGTGAGAAATAAAGTCAATACAATTTAATTCAAATGTTTTTCCCCCAGTCTTGCCGAAGGGTTTTGGCCCCAAATGTCAACTGTACTTTTTTCCATAGATGCTGCCTGGCCTGTTGAGTTCCTCCGGCATTTTGTGTGCGTTGCTCTCCACTCAATTCAGTTCAATTCCGGTGAGTACAGACCCAGAGCCTTCAAACGTCCCTCATATGATAAACCTTTCATTCCCGGAATCTACTTTGCGAACCTTCACTGAACCCTCTCCAATGCCAGCACATCTTTTCTTAGATGAGGAGCCCAAAGCTGTTTCCAAAACTCAAGGTGAGGCCTCACCTGTGCCTTATAAAGCTTCAGCATCACATCCCTGCTCTTATATTATAGACCTCCTGAAATGAATGCCAACATTTCATTTCCCTTCCTCACTACCCACTCTGCCTGCAAGTTAACATTCAGGGTGTTCTGCACAAGGACTCCCAAGTCTCTTTGCCTCTCAGATTCTTGGATTTTTTTCCCCATTTGGAAAATAGTATGCACATTTATTTCTACTGTCAAAGTGCATGACCATGCATTTCCAACATTGTATTTCATTTGCCACTCTTTTGCCTATTCTCCTAATGTGTTTAAGTCGTTCTGCAGCCTACCTGTTTCCTCAACACTACCTGCCCCTCCACCAATCTTTGTATCACCTGCAAACTTGGCAACAAAGCCATCTATTCCATCATCTAAATCATTGGTATACAACATAAAAATAAGTGGTCCCCATACCGACCCCTGCAGAACACCATTAGTCAATGGCAGCCAACCAGAAAAGGACTCTTTTATTCCCACTCGCTACCTGCTACCAATCAGCCAATGCTCCAACCATGCCAATAACTTTCCTGTGATACCATGGGCCCTTAACTTGGTAAACGGCCTCACGTGTAGCACCTTGTTAAAGACCTCCTGAAAGTCCAAATATACAACATCCACTACATATCCTTTATCTATCCTACTTGTAATCTCTTCAAAGAATTCCAACAGGTTCATCGGCAAGATTTTCCCTTAAGGAAACCATGCAGACTTTATCCTAGCTTGTCCTGTGTCACCAGTATTCCATAACCTCATCCTTAGCAACTTCTTCCCAACCTCTGAGGTCAGGCTAACTGGTCTATAATTTCCTTTCTGCTGCCTTCTTCCTTTCTTAAAGAGTGGAGTGACATTTGCTATGATCCAGTCCTCTGGCACCATGCCAATGACTTAAGAACCCTTAGGTCGTTCAGCTTTCTGAGCACCTTCTTCCTTGCAATAGTAACTGCACTCACTTCTCTTCCCTCACACCTTTCAATATCTGGCACACTGCTAGTGTCTTCCACATGAAAGCTGAGGCAAAATACTTGTTCAGTTCATCTGCTGTCTCCTTGTCCCCCATTATTATTTCTACGGCCTCATTTTCTAGTGGTCCTACATCCACTCCCATCTCTCTTTTATTTTTTACATACTTGAAAAAGCTTTTTCTCTCCAATTTGATATTGTTTGCTAGCTCACTTTCACATTTCATGTTTTTCCTCTTAATGATTCTTTTATTTGCTCACTGTAGGTTATAAAAGCTTCACAATCCCCAGTCTCCAGCTGATTTTAGCTTTACTGTGTGCCCTCTCTTTGGCTTTTACATTAGCTTTTTCTTCCCTTGTCAGCCACGGTTGTATTATTTTGCCATTTGAGTATTTTTTTTGTTTTTGGAATACATCTATCCTGCACCTTCTTCATTTTTCCCAGAAACTCAAGCCATTGCTGGTCTCATGTCATCCATCCCAGCATCTCCTTCCAATTTACTTTGGACAACCCCTCTCTCATACCACTGTAATTTCTTTTACTTCACTGAAACACTGCTATGTCAGATTTTAGATTCTGCCTATCAAATTTGAACTTGAACTCAATCATATTGTGGTCACTGGTTCCTAAGGGTTCTTTTACCTTAAGCTCCCTAATCATCTCCGGTTCATTACATAACACCCAATCCAGTATAGCTGATCCCCTATTAGGCTCAATGACAAACTGCTCTTGAAAGCAATCTTGTAGGCATTTAACAAACTCACTCTCTTGAGATCCATTACCAAGCCGAATTTCCCAAATGACCAGCGTGTTGAAATCTCCCATCACTATCATAACATTGCTCTTTTGACTCGCCTTTTCTATTTCCCGTTGTAATCTGTGGTCCACCTCCCAGCTACTGTTGGGAGGCCTGTATATAACTGCCATCAGGTCCTTTTACCTTTGCAGTTTTTTAACTCAGTCCACAAGGATTCAACATCTACTGATCCTGTGTCACATCTTTCTACTGATTTGATGCCATTCTTTACCAGCAGAGCCACACCACCCCCTCTGCCTACCTTCCTATCCCTCCGATACAACACGTAACCTTGGACATTCAGCTCCCAACTATAACCATCTTTCAGCCATGATTCAGTAATGGCCACAACATCATAACTGATAATCTGTAATAGTACCACACGGTCATCCACCTCATCTCTTATACTCTTATGCATAGAGACATAACACCTTGAGTGCTGTATTTGCTACCCTTTTTGATTCTGCATCTCTAATGCACTGATACTCACCTTGCTGGCTGCAATTTTGTCCTATCATCTGCCAGCCCTTCCTGACAGTCTGACTGCACGCTATCTTTGCTTCTTTTTTACCATCCTGAGTCCCTCACTCTGGTTCCCAACTCCCTGCCTGCAGGCATTCAATTTCCACCACTGCCTGTAAGGAATTTGTACGTTCTCCCCATGACTGTGTGTGTTTCCTCCAGGTGCTCCGGTTTCCTCCCAAACTCCAAAGATGTAGCGGTTGGTACCATTGTAACTTGTCCTGTCATCAGGCTAGCGTTAAACTGGGGATTGCAGGGCAGCATAACTCAAAGGGCCTGAGGGCCTATTCCACTCTGTATCTCAGTAAGTAAACAAGTAATGAAGTAAATAAATAAATACACAAATAAATAAATAAACTGATTAATAAATAAATAGATAAATAAATATCATGAGGTCCAGTTTCAAGAATGTTACGTTGTGTGGTGTTGCTCGGCCGAACCATTGATGTTCTGTTGGAATTCCTAAGGTTGCCATTTCCACATGAGAGTTTGTCTTTCCTCTGCACTTGGGTCCCGTCATTACTAGTGCACACTGTTTACAAAGGGACCCTGCTCAATAGTGTAATACAGCCTGTGCTTACATAATATAAGAAACATAAAATCCCTGAGCAAATCAATAGACAATAGACAATAGACAGCAGGTGCAGGAGTAGGCCATTCGGCCCTTCTAGCCAGCACCGCCATTCACTGTGATCATGGCTGATCATACACAATCAGTACCCCGTTCCTGCCCTCTCCCCATAACCCTTGACCCCGCTATCTATAAGAGCTCTATCTAACTCTCTCTTGAATGCATCCAGAGACTTGGCCTCCACTGCCTTCTGGGGCAGAGCATTCCACATATCCACCACTCTCTGCGTGAAAAAGTTTTTCCGCATCTCTGTTCTAAATGGCCTACCCCTTATTCTTAAACTGTGGCCTCTTGTTCTGGACTCACCCATCAGTGGGAACATGCTTCCTGCCTCTAGCGTGTCCAATCCCTTAATAATCCTATATGTTTCAATCAGATCCCCTCTCATCCTTCTAAATTCCAGTGTATACAAGCCCAATCGTTCCAATCTTCCAACATATGACAGTCCCGCCATTCCGGGAATTAACCTGGTGAACCTACGCTGCACTCCCTCAATAGCAAGAATGTCCTTCCTCAAATTTGGAGACCAAAACTGCACACAGTACTCCAGGTGGGGTCTCAGCCCTGTACAGCTGCAGAAGGACCTCTTTACTCCTATACTCAATTCCTCTTGTTATAAAAGCCAGCATGCCATTAGCTTTCTTCACTGCTTGCTGTACCTGCATGCTTGCTTTCATTGACTAATGTACAAGAACACCTAGATCTCGTTGTACTTCCCCTTTTCGTAACTTGACTCCATTTAGATAGTAATCTGCCTTTCTGTTCTTGCCACCAAAGTGGATAATCTCACATTTATGAGGTTATCAAATCAAAATAAACTTATCAAGGAAATATAAACAATTAAAGAATCATGTCAAACAACAATTGACAAACTCGGGTACTCGAAAAACCTCGGAGTCCATCGCTCACCAGCTCCCCACACAGGACCGGAGAGCTCATTACACGCCTTCACAGAGCCAGTTCTCTCTCAATGGACGGCATGGCCTCTTTCCATTGTTCAGCAAACATTAATATATCTGTATGAGGTAATTCCACATTGCAAGCTCTCATGCCTGGCCTTGATTCAAGATATGACCTCATTTTCAAATGCTTCTTCCATCCTGAAGGATTGCTGGGAAAGTGTTGGGGAGATAATTGTGCAAAAACATCCTAATGACATTGATAATGGAACATTGCACTTCTTTACATTGGCCAGGCAAAGTAAATGGAGTTCAGTAAGTCACTGCTGCCTCTCCCCCTCACCCTAACCCAATCCCTATCGAGTCAGAGTCCCAATTAAATATCTGCCTGGGTATGTCAACTCACGACTTCAGAATATCCAGATAAGGATTAAAATGTAAATTTTCAGGATATAGAATGCTGTGCATTTAATATTACAATAATATTTGACTAGTCTTTTATATATATATTGTTTGATTAAGCAATCTTGTTCATTTAAGTAATTACTTAAGTGTTACATGTAAAAATACGTTAAATGCTTACATGACACATGCACACCTCGCTTAAAGTACCCTCAAAGCTCGACTCACATTTCGGGCTCTCACGTCTTCCTTTGAATTAGTTTAATGTTTTGAAGTTACATTGGCGACGAGACATTTTTAAAAAGAATCCGAGCTGCAGCAAGACGTTCAGACTCAAGAAAACACAGCAAGAGCATCAGCGAGTGAAAAGAACACCCCAGCATGTGCAGAGTTGAGTGCTGAGTTATAAAAAGGCCGTAAACAGGAAGTATTCAGGGTTCATAAAGAGTGCGGACTGGGTGATAATAACCATTAAAAATCAGAAATAGGTGGCTGCATTAGAAATATTGACGAGTTTGATTATACAATAGATAATTGGCTCATGTATACTAAACCATATTTTGAAGCCGACAGAGTAGCCAGTGAGAACCAATTTTGCTGAGAGCATTGGCACCACCCCCCGGTTCTACACACCCACCACTGAACTTGTCTCTGACATCACCCCTATACTTTCTTCCATTTACCTTAAAATTAGGGCTCATATATTCGCCATTTCTGCTTTGGATAATGTCTCAAGCAATCTGCTCTATTCATGTTTCCTATCATCTTTACACCTCGACCAAGTTCTCGTTTATCCTCCCTCACTTCAAAGAGAAAAGCCCAAGTATGCTCAATCTATCATCCTAAGCCATGCTCTCTGGTCCAAGCAGCGTTCTGGTAAATCTGCGCTGCACTCTCTTTAAAGCTTATGCATCGTTCCTATAATGAGGCAACCAGAACTAAACATGACATTCCAAGTGTGGTCACAGCAGGGTTTTACGGAGCTGCAATATTACCTCATGGCTCTTGAGTACAAAGTATCTGACTAGAGGTTCAGGAGCTCCTGACCAGATGTTTTGGTGTGTGTGTAGTAGGACTCCAATGACGATTTGAATTACTAGCTCCCTCTATAAATAGCTTGGATATCGGACATACTGAACATTTCTGACAATTAAGGGATTGACTATAGGATCAATAATGCTGGAGGAATTTAATGGGTCAAGCAGCATCTGTGGAGGGAAATAGACAATCAACATTTCAAATCCAATTTAGAATGGTTGATCATCACACATAACATTGCTTTATTATTATTACTATATTTTTATTTTTTTCTCAGATCAGACTGTTAAAACCTGAGGTACGGGCACAGCTGAGCAGACTTATTTGTCAATTGCTAGAAACTTTCAGTCTATTCTAGTGGTGTTTAGTATTGTGACCTCTAGTCTTAGTCCACCCAACCTCAGTGGAAAAAGCTCGCTGGCATTATAACTCAAGTCCTACAGTCCCGGCAACATTCTTGTAAACGTGATCGTCTTGGAAACGGGAGGGACCTTTGTTTAAATGACTGTCAAATCCACTAGTGCGCTATTAGACTAGGAGTTTGAGTTGTGATCCAGCAATGGTGAAGGAACGACAAATCAGAACAGATCCAGGCTTTCTAACTAATTAAGGTAATAAATGCCACCTTATCCCTCCTTCTGCCTGCACATAGTCCATATCCTTCCATTCTCTGCTTATTCAGGTACCTAGAGCACTGTGCTAAGGCGCCTAAGACTTTACTGCAGTACAGTAGCAATTTTATATATTTCACCGTACTGCTGCCACAAAAAAAAATCATGTCATATGTGAGTGATGATAAACCTGATTCTGATATGGGTCTCTATTGTGCCCTGAGAGCGGGAAGGAGGCAGAGAGAGGGAAATCATGGTTGGGAGAAGGGGATGTGAGAGGAAAGTACCAGCGAGACATTGTAATGATCAATAAACCAATTGTTTGGAATCAAATGACCTTGCTTGGTGTTTCAGGGCTGGGTGTGTCAGCACCAGTGCCACCTCCCGCCCCTGCACTCCTCCCTTTGCACAGTACTGTATCTAAAAGTTGCTTTATTGCCATAATTACTCCTTCCTCCACAATCACCTATGGTACCAAATTCCAAGTACCCAGCATTCTCTGTGTGTCAGAAAACATTTCCTGAACCTCCCCTTTGAATATTCCCCGTTCCCACCTAAAGGCTTGCCCTCTAGTGTTAGACATTTCAACTCTAGACAAAGATAGTGACTGGTACTCTTTGCTTCCCATCATTAAAAAGTAAGGAATAATGCACTTACACAACCACGTTGCATGATTTTTACCCTTGACACTAAGGAACACTGAAAGGCAATGGCTTCATCTTTACCCTAAACCTGCCTTCCTCAAATTCTTTTGCCCCCTTCACTTCTGCCACTCTTCTACATACCAGAGGCAATCTACAGCAGCCAATTAATTTACCAAACCTCATAACTTGGTTCAGACCATCAGACCATACAATAGAGGAGGAAAGTTAGACCATTTGGCCCCTTGAGTCTGCTCTGTTAATCTATTTTCACTCTCAGCCCCAATCTCCTGTTTTCTTCCCACATCCCTTTACGCCCTGACCAGTCAAGAATCTATCAACCTTTGTGTTAAATATACCTAAATATTTGGCTTCCACATTCACCTGTGGTAACAAATTCCACAGATTCACCACTCCTTGGCTAAAGAAGTTACTCAACTCCATTCTAAATGGACATCACTCAATTCTGAGGCTGTGTCCTCTGTTCTTAGATTCCCCCACCATAGGAAACATCCTCTCCACATCCATTCTATTGAGGCCTTTCAATATTTAGTAGGTTTCAATGAGATCCCACCTCATTCTTCTGAATTTGAGGAGTACATGCCCAGAGCCATCCAGTATTCCTCTTATGATAAGTCTTTCAATCCTGTAATTTTTTTCCATGGACGTCCTTTGGACTCTATCCAATATCAGCACATCCTTTTTAAGATAGGGGACCCAAAACTGCTCACAATATTCCAAGTGAGGCCTCACCAGTGCCTTATTAAGCCTCAACATTACATCCTTGCTTTTATGTTCCTGTCCTGAAAGCGGGAGGACACCAGAGCAGCAGGAGGAAATCTGTTCAGTTGCAGGGAGAGCATGCAACCTCCACACAGACAGCACCCGAGGTCAGGATTTATAAGTGATCATTTATTTTACTGTCCCGATCATTGAGCTCCCACTGAGCATGACAAAATAACACGAGGCAAGGGGAGGTGGCTGAGGCAGACACATCAGGGAATTTAAGATAGGTGGATGGATGAAAGTAAAATGAAGGGCTATTGAAGTGTTAGGTTGCCCTTAGAATAGTTTAAATGGTGGTACAGCATCGTGGGCCGAAGGGCTGTACCGTTGCGTGTGAAAATCCCAGGAGATCAGCAGTTTCTGACATATTCAAACCACCCTGTCTGGCCCTTAACTGTGCACTGTCTCCTTGCATTTGCAGCACCTCATATTTATCTGGGTTAAACTCCATCTGCCATTTCTCTGCCCATACCGGCAACTGATTATATCAGACTGTCTGCTACACTATCCACAACTCTACCAATCTTGGTATTATCCACAAACTTACTAAAACACCCATCTATATTTTCATCCAGCTCATTTATATACATCGCAAACAACAGAGATCCCAGTGGAACACCACTAATTACAAGCCACCAGCTCAAATAAATCCCTTTGACCACACCCTCTATCTTCTATGTGCAAGCCAGTTCTAAATTAAAAAGCCAATTTGCCGCAGACCCCATGCATCTTCATCTTCTGGATTAGCCTCCCATAAGGGACTATATTTCTTGGACCATTCTCTGTAAACCCTAGAGACTTTTGTGCATGAAACTCCCAGGAGATCAGCCTTTTCTGAGGTACTGAAGCCGTCCCATCTGGCACCAGCCATCATTCCATAGTCAAAGTTACTTTGATATATAGATATTTGCATTAACAAGCAGGTATAAAGGTGTACCTAATGAAGTGGCCAATGAATGTATATCATTCATCTGCACAAAGTGCTCCATTCCCAGCCGGGACAACCATCAGTTTAGTGAACACTGAAGCTGGATGGCCCATTAGCTGTTAACAATTATTGAACATATTTCGCTGCTTGAATTGTAAAACCACTCAAAGATCATAGCCTGCAACTTAATGGGCTTAGTGGACAATTGTCTCCGTTATATCTGTTCGATCCCTCTATACATTTATTCTCTAAAAAAAACCCACGATTATCAGTTTGTGGTTTGGCTATAATGGAACTCAGAAATGGAATGAAGACACAAGATATATCATTGCTTTCTTCATCATTTGCTAATTTGATGGCAGTGTTTAAATGACTTGTGTATCATGATCTGCTTCAACTAAGCAGAAATTAGATTAACAAGTTCATTAAAATACGTTATAACTTCTTTCTCATTAACCTATCTAAATGGCATTTAATGAAAATAATTGCTCTAATCATGGAATGAGAATTGGCCAAGACAGAACTGAGCAAAGATTTTAGCTTTATGTATAGGAGAATCTTTGGCAACATCCTGGAAGACTTCCTTGTTTATAGACTGGATTGTAAATACTGCATGGGGGGAAATCAGTATTAGTTTGGAAAAGCAACCTAAAGTTTGAGGAAATAAACAGGAAAGTGCTTGGAAGACTCACTTGAAAAGATCCATTTGTTTTATTATCCTTCTTGAGCTCTCTGGTCTTCTTCTGTCTCGTAAATTTAAAAAAATTCCCTCAAAAGAAAGTTAGCAGGTCAGCTTGTTTGAACTATGCTCCTAAACTATAGAATTCAATACCTAAAGCTATAAGGGATGCAGACTTAGCTGACACCTTTAATCACCAGCTCAAAACTTATTTATTTAACCTTTAACTAACATCATTTTGTTCTTTATTTTTATGTTTGCATTTTATCCCATTGTAAAGCACTTTGAACTATATTGTTTGTCTAAAGAGTTCTCCATAAATAAGTTGTTATTATTTTTAATATTTATTTTCTCTCAGCTCAAGCTGGTGAAACCTGAGGGATGGGCACAGGCAAGCTCACTCATTTCTCAATTGCCAGGACCCTTTACAACTCATGTTCTCAGTATTACAGTATTTAATTTCCACAGTTTGCCTAGGCTGTTTAACTGTTTGTCAGTCTTTGTTTACGTATAATTTTTTTTTGTAAATTGTGTTGTATACTTTCCCTGTAAAGTTCTGCAAGAAATGAATCTCAGTTTAGTATATAGTAACACTTATATGGTAACATATGGTAATAAATTTACTTTGAAAGTTGAATCCTCTTTATGGAAAAAATTGTCCCTTAAATTTTTCCCATCACCCTAAATCAGGGGTTCCAAACTTTCTTTAAGCCATGGGACCAATACCATTAAGCAAGAGGTCCATGGACCCCAGGCTGGAACCCCTGCCCTAAATCAAAGGTCCCCCCCCATCCTTAGTTTTGGCCTTTCCTACCTTGGGGAAAAGACTGGTAACATTCATTGTACCCATGCCTCTCATGATCTTAAACACTTGCGTAACATTGCCACGAATTCCCCTACATTCCAAGGAATAAAGGCCCAGCCTGGCTAGCTTCTCCCCAAACTCATGTGTTCTAGCCCGAGAAACATCTTCATAAATCTTTTCTGCATTCTCCACTTTAACCACATCTTTTTTATGACAGGGAGTATAAACTATTCTCAGTGCCATGTTAATTAAATACATCTGCTCATCCATGGAAACATCCAATCATGGTAGCATGGCGGCCAGCGTGATGCTAATACAGCTCGGGGTGTTTTGAAGTTTGGAATTCAGTTCTGGTGCTTGATGCACCATCAATAACTCTCGGAGATAGGAAGTGAACGATAGGTTTTTATTAACAGCAAAAAGGGAGCACGACATCTCGGAGACTGAAGGAGCAGCAGTGCCTCCAATCGCCTTTATACAGGGGTCTGTGGGAGGAGCCACAGAAGCAGTCAGCAGAGGGGCGTGTCCAGACAGGCATACATAGTTTACCACAGTGTTGTCCATAAGGAGTCTGTACATCTTCCCCACCGATGCATGGGTTTTCTCCGGGTGCTCCAGTTTCCTCCCACAGTCCAAAGATGTACCTGTCATGGTCCCTTCTGGCACCTTGCTATTTTCCTCAGAAATTGGGCCTCGAACACATCGTTTAGTTCCCAATCATTCCCAGGTTCCATTAACTACAATCACCTGCTTTCCATCAGCAAATGCAGTATAAAAGTCCTGCGACCACAACAAGGAGCTGTCAGTTCGTTTACTGGACTCGTGTATGAGTAACCTCATTTCATGGTTCTTAGGATTATCAGTGCTAAGTCTAGCATCGTTCCTGAATTCTCTACTACGACCAAGACTCCAGGTGAAGGCTCCGTTGGCGCCAATTCCACGCTCGCTACGACCGTAACGCCTCCCAACTCGGCCTCTGCACCTGTGTTCAGCTCTTCGGTTCGTTCCACTGCCAGGTCCTTGCAACAGTACCAATTAGTAGGTTAATTGGCCATGGTAAATTGTCCTGTGATTAGGCTAGGATTAAACTGGGGGTTGCTGGTCAGTGCTCCTCAACAGGCTGGAAGATCTTGCTCTGCACTGTGTCTCAATCACTCAAACAATTAATAAATAAATCACTCAAGGCATAAAAGCATGCAGACATGGTCAAGAGATTTAGTTGTTGTTTCAACCAAACTTCAGAGTGGGGAAGAAATGTGATCTAAGTAACCTCAACCACGGAATGATTGTCGGTGCTAGATGGGGCAGTTTGAGTATCTCACAAGCTGCTGATCTCCTGAGATTTTCATGCACAACAGTCTCTACAGAGATTGATGCAAAATACAAACACAAAAAATAAATCCAGTGAGCGTCAATTCTGTGGGAAAAAACTTCTTGTTAATGATTAGAGAGGGCACAAAGGATTTTACTAGGATGCTGGCTGGATTAAACAGCAAGTCTTATGAGGAATGGTTGAATGAGCTGGGCTTTTCTCTCAGGAGCAAAGGAGGATGAGAGGCAACTTGACTGAGGTGTTTTTGTCATATCAAATTAAACTTTATTCATAATAAATAATTATTTACAAGAGTAAACCGTGCACTTTTATCTTCATAGTCAATGCTTTCAGTATTGTTCTATTACATTCCTACACACCAATAACACTCACGTGGCCTCCTAGGACAGTGTATTACTACAATAGTTGAGGGGTTTCCTCACCCAACTCTCCAGTAGAGGAACCTATACTGTGGCCCTTCCCCACCGAGCCTTTGCAGTAAATGCACAGAGCTTCAATCCAGCCCTCAGCACGTTTTCCTGCAGCCTGGACGTGCCAGTTGGCAGCAGTCCTCCACGGACAACTCAAGGTGCTGGCAGACCAACAAGCTTGGGCCAGACCAAAGGGTGTCTTTCACTAAATTGACGATCTGTCAGTAGCACTAGATGTTCATCTGCTTGTGTGCCCCTGGGAGCAGCCTGTAGATCAGAGAGTGCTCTCTCTCGTAGCTGCTCAGGAACAACCATGACATAGGCCCTAGTATCTGTCTCCACACCCAAAGAGGTGAGTGACCGTCTTGTCCCCATTATGGTCATCCCACAAACTGTGCAACTTGGGAGTGATGGCCCAGAAGGATCTGACTTGGAGGGGCCCCCTCACCATCAGCCAGGCAGGGTCTTGGTGAGATCCGATGATGAGGCATTCTGTCAGATGGTCTGGATAGTCTGCTCAGGAAGCAACCCCGCTCTGTTCATCGAGCCCTTCTTCTGAACTGTCTGCAAGACGTTCCGTGCTGATCACTGCCTGGTGGACTTGTGATCAAAGTGTTGGTCTGGAAGACCTTTTCCACGGAGGACAGCTAGTGCGGCAGCGTCTGGCTGATTGGGACGTTGTGCGGCATCGAGGGCAGACCCATCCTTCACAACAGCAGGGACAGATATGTCGGCATGTAGTGGTACGTGGTGTCCATGTTCTTAGGTTCCACACACAACCACACACGAAGGCAGTGATCAGGGTGAAGGCGACTGGGTACGCATTTGCCCCGGTTGTCTATGGACTTGTGCATTGTGAGCCATCTGACCCACTCCATCTTGGATCCCCAGACAGACCTGAAGACAGCTGAGGTGATTCCCAAGCTGGAGACATGGGGGCAGGGGTGAGCCACACCTGTGCCAAGTACAGCAGCCCTGGTTGCACCTCATACCTGATGACCAGCTTCTTCTTCTCAGCTACTGACAGGCAGCACCCTCCCCATAGTCCCAACTTCGGTTTTGCCTTTTGAAAGCTGCTGAGAGGTGACGTGACTGAGGTGCATCAGATTAAGAGGCTCATACAGAGTGGACAGCTAGTGCCTTTGTTCTCAAAGCTGATAACAGAGGACATCATTATAAGGTGAGTGGAGGAACGCTTAGGGGGAGATGTCAGTTATTGTATTTTTACACAGGGGGTGGTAGGTTCCTGAATGCCCTACTGGGAGTGGTGGTTATGCTAATACATTCAGGATATTTAACAGACTTAGATTGATAAAAGTGGGGAACAGGCCATTTGAGACTCGAGCCTTGCCCAGAAATCCCCCAATTTAATACACACAAAATACTGGAGGAACTCAGCGGGTCAGGCAGCATCTCTGGAAAAGAGCGAACAATCAACGGTTTGGGCCGAGATTCTTCAGGCTGCTAGTCCTGATGAAGGGTCTCAGCCCGAACCGTCAACAGTTTACTCTTTTCCACAGATGCTGCCCGGCCTGCTGAGTTCCTCCAGTATTTTAAGAAGAACATAAGAATGTAAGAAATAGGAGCAGGAGTAGGCCATCCAGCCCATCCAGCCTGCCCCGCCATTCAATAAGATCATGGCTGGTCTGTCTGTAAACTCAGCTCCATCACCTGCCTTTTCCCCATAACCCTTGATTCCCCTACTATGTAAAAACCTATCTAACTGCATCTTAAATATCTGTAGCGAAGAAGCCTTGACTGCTTTCCTGGGCAGAAAATTCCAGATTCACCACTCTCTGGGTAAAACAGTTTCTCCTCATCTCCATCCTGAATCTTCTCCCCTGAATCTTGAGGCTGTTTAATTTTTAATACTATTTAATATTTTATTTACATAAATTGCTATCCTGAGGGCTTTCTGTTTAGAATGCAGAACGTCTGGTGATCTTCAATAAATCATTCTGCTTTTTGTATTTTCCCCTGGGGGAGAAATTATGATCTTTAATGGCTGTAATGCACTAATGCAGGGAATCTTACCCCGAAAGGCCAAACTAAAAATTGTAAACACTTGGCGCAAATCTACGCATCTCAAACTCCCTCAGCGAGCTGTTTCCTGCTACTGCTTTAATTGAGCTCCGAGGTTGGGCTCATCCTGCTGTCCGATGGCAGAGTGACAATTCCTTTGGTTTCTCTAATTATGTCGGGATATCTCCACGCTACACTTGGGCAATCTCTAGCCTGTCTCAGATACAGAGATTGCATTCATTTCTAGGAAGAGGGGCAGATGTCTGGGAGAAAGCCAAGCTTTGGTTAGTCCAGTCACAAACAAGAGAAAATCTGCACATGCTGGAAATCAAAGTAATACACACAAAAATACTGAAGGAACTCAGCAGGCCAGGCAGCATCTCTGGAAAAGAGTAAACTGTGGACTGTTTGGGCCGAGACCCTTCAACAGGACTGGCAGCCTGAAAGGTCTTGCCCCGAAACGTCAATTGTACTCTTTTCCATAGATGTTGCCTGGCCTGCTGAGTTCCTCCAGTGTTTTGTGTGCGTTGCTCTGAGTCGTCCACAGACCTTGTTGTGAGACTAACTTAAACCAATAAATCATCAACTTAAAGGTAGTTCGTTATTAAAATGAAAGCCCCACAATGTAATTGCTCCTTTGCTACAGAGTCTGGGTGAACTTCCCAGAAGTAATATGAATGTTGATACAGATTGGCCAATAGAATGGCCAAGTTCACATCTACGGTGCCCTCTGAACAGACTGTCTGTTGGGGACATCCACATGAAATTCTCTCAAAGTCAGATCAGCTTTATTATCACTCAGTGTCCACCTTGCTCAAAGTAAAGTTCAAAGTAAATTTATTATCAAATTACATATGTGTCACCATATTCAATCCTGAGGCTCATTCTCTTGTGGGCATAGCAAATCTATAGAATAGTAACTACAACACAATCAATGAAAGATCAACTAGATTTCAGAAGGCAATAGACAATAGGTGCAGTAGGCCATTCGGCCCTTCAAGCCAGCACCACCATTCACTGTGATCATGGCTGATCATCCACAATCAGTACCCCATGCCTGCCTTCTCCCCATATCCCTCAACTCCACTATCTTTAAGAGCTCTATCCAATTCTTTCTTGAAAGCATCCAGAGAATTAGCCTCCACTGCCTTCTGAGGCACAGCATTCCATAGATCCACAACTCTCTGGGTGAAGAATTTTTTCCTCAACTCCATTCAAAATGGCCTACCCCTTATTCTTAAACTGTGGCCTCTGGTTCTGGACTCCCCAATATCAGGAACATGTTTCCTGCCTCTAGCTGTCACAAGGGGACAGGAGGCTGGACCCAAGTGCAGGACACAGGCACTGAAGTACTAGGGGCAGGACAGGAACAACTAAAGGATAGAACAAGATGGGGAAACCATGTTGTGCATGAGGGACATGGTGTTCAAGGTGATCCTGGGGTTCAGAGATAGTTCAAGGCAGGCAGGACCCTGGCTAGGCTAGAGGATAGGTCTATGGGACAAGGAATGCTGGGATAGCTCCCACAGGCAGGCTGCATAACTCCTGGGCAGGGCCCAGCCTCCCAGGCAGGAACACAGGGGCCTGGGCAGGTCACAGGGAACCTGGGTAGGTTGCAGGGCACAACCCACCAGAAGCAAGGGGTAGGAAAAGGTCAGAGTCTCCCACCAGGCAACAGCAGTCCAGCCTGCTTACCCTACAGAGGCAAGGGATCAGAAGGGAGCTCAGTCCAGGTGACTCCAAGACTGACTCACAGAACTAGTTGATTAACAGTGGGCAATCCAAGCCAGGGCAAACATGATGAACAGGTCAGAACAGGGTAAATAGGGCAACCCACCCAAAAAAAAAACAGGTCAAAACAAGATAGACATGCAAACAGAACAACCCCCAACTAGACTCAGTCCCAGAGCCCCTTATATACACCTGCCAGCCGATAGGTATCAGGTGCGCCTCCTTAAGCCAAGATTATCCTATTTGGGCTTAAGGATGAAAGGAGGGATGGCTAGAAGACCCAGAGTCTGGAGTCTGCGGACCGGATCAAGACCCGGAATGCGGGCTCCGGACTGGACCATAACATTAGCGTGTTATGAGATCATTAGTTGTGGGAAGTTGAATGACGTTATCCCCTTTGTCCAAGAAGCTGATGGTTGAGGGACAGTAAATGTTCTTGAACCTGTTGGTGCGAGTCCAGAGACTCCTGTACCTTCTACCTCATGGCAGAGTGAGAAGTGAGCATGGCCTGGATGGTAGGGATCTCTGATGATGGATGCTGCTTTCCTGCAACAGAGATTCATGTAGATGTGCTCAATGGTTGGGGAGACATTACCTGTGATGTACTGGGACAAAGCCACAATCTTTTGTAGGATATTCTGTTCAAAGACATTGGTGTTTCCATACCAGGCCGTGAGGCAGCCAGCCAATGTATTGCCCCCAACACGTCTATGGAATTTTGTCAAAGTTTTAGATGTCATGTCGAATCTCCACAGTCTCCTAAGGAAGTAGAGGCGTTGCTGTGCTTTCTTCACAGTTGCACTTACATGCTGGGTCCAGGACAGGTCCTCTGAAATAGTAACACTCAGGAGCTTAAAGTTGCTAACCCTCTCCACCTCTGATCCTCCAATGAGGACTGGCTTATGGACCACTAGTTTCCCTCTCCTGAAGTCTACAATCAGCTGCTAGGTCTTGCTGACATTGAGTGAGAGGTTGTTGTTATTACACCACTCAGCCAGATTTTCATTCTCCCTCCTGTGTGCTGATTCATCACCACCTTTGATAAAGTCCACAACAGTGGTGTCGACAGCAAGCTTGAATATGGTGTTAGATGTGTCCAAACTGACTGGGGTCTACAAGTAAGGAAATCCAGTATCCAATTTTACAAAGAGGTATTGAGGCCAAGATACTTTCCCTCCACAGATGTTGTCTGATCTGTTGAGTCATCCAGCAGTTTGTTTGAGGGGAAAGATTCATAGGAGATCTGAGGGGCACATTTTTTCAAACAGAAGGTGGTGTGAATATGTAGAGTGGACTGTCAGAGGAGGTGGAGGAGGCTGATACAGTTACAAAGTTTAAATCAAAGCTTTGGGACAGATAGGAAAGAGTTTAAAAATCTGGTTGAGTGGTGCCAGAACAACAGCCTCTCACTGAACATCAGCAAAACCAAGAAGGTTATTATCACTAATAGGAGGAAGGAGTCAAATGTCCATGAGATGGGAACAGACGTAGAGGGGACCAATAGCTTTCAATTCCTTGGAGTCAACATATCAGAGGAGCACAAAGTGTCATCACAAAGAAGGCACGACTATCATTCCACTTTCTTAGAAGTTTGTGTAGATTCAGCATGTTGCCCAAGCTTTGACAAATGTCTTTAGATGCTCAGTGGAGAATATCCTAACTGGTTATATCATGGTCTGGTGTGGAATTACCAGTGCCCAGGAATAGAAACAGCTATGGAAAGTCATGGACACAGCCTAGTCCCTCACAGGCAAAAACATAGAAACATAGAAAATAGGTGCAGGAGTAGGCCATTCGGCCCTTCGAGCCTGCACCACCATTCAGTATGATCATGGCTGATCATCCAATTCAGAACCCTGTACCTGCTTTCTCTCCATACCCCCTGATCTCTTTAGCCACAAGGGCCATATCTAACTTCCTCTTAAATATAGCCAATGAACCGGCCTCAGCTGTTTCCCGTGGCAGAGAATTCCACAGATTCACAAAAACCCTCCCTACTAATGAGTAATTTACATTGAGTGCAGCCACAACAAAAAACATCCATCATACATGAACACCACTATATAGTCCATGCCTCCTTAGCGCAACCACCATTGGGCACGAGATACAGAACCCTTAGGTTCCACAGCACCAGGTTCAGGAACAGTTTTTACCCTACAACCATCAGGCTTCTAAACCAGCATGGATAGCCTCTAAACTCCAAAGCTGATTCTATGATCTCTTCCACTGAGCATTTTCTTTTCTCCCCTCTCCCGCCGGGCAGAAGATATAGACGTCTAAAAGTATGCACCATTAGACTCAAGAACAGCTTCTACCCCTGTTATCAGACCCCTGAATGACCTCTTGTACAATAAAACGGACTCTTGGCCTGGCAATTTACCTCATTATATTCTACCTCATTTATCGTTTACCCGCATGCACTTTTTAGTAGCTTTTACACTTTATTCTGCACTGTTAATATTTTACCCAATTCCAACTGTGTAAAGATCTGATCTTCAAAAACAGGATACCAGGCAAGTTTTTCAGTGTGTCTTGGTACATGTGACAACCATATACCAATACCTACAGGCTCACATTCAGGGACACTTTACAGCCCACGTGCTCAGTATTATTTTCATTTGCATATTTTGTCTTCTTTTGCAACTGATGTTTGTCCGTCTTTGTCTGTTTATGTAGACTTCTGTTTTGTAAAATTCAATTGTATTTCTTCATTTTCCTGTGAATGCCAAAGTCAAAGTAAAATTTATTTTCAGAGTACATACATGTTACCATGTTCAACCCTGAGATTCTTTTTCCCATGGGTGTACTTAGCAAATCTATAGAGCAGTAACTGTAAACAGGATCAATGGACAACAAACTGTGCACATGCAAAGATAAATACATAGCAATAAATAATGAGCATGACATAAGAAAATAAAGAGCCCTTAAAGTGAGACCATTGGTTGTGGGAACGTCAGAAATAGAATGAGTATAGTTATCCCCTTTTTGTTCAAAAGCCTAATGGTTGAGGGGTAGTAACTGTTCTTGAAGCTGGTGGTGTGAGTCCAGAGGTACTTGTACCTTCTACCTGATGGCAGCAGAGAGAAGAGAGCATGACCTGGGTGGCGAGGATCTTTAATGATAGACACTGCTTTCCTAGGAGATGTTTCATGTAGATGTGCTCAATGGTTGGCTGTAAAACAGCCAGTCAGCAGACGTCCCACCACACAACTATGGAAATTTGCCAAGATTTTTGATGACAGGTCTAATATCCACAGACTCCTGAGGAAGTAGAGGCACTGTTGTGCTTTCTTTGCAATTACATTTACAGTATATGATGTGTTGAGAACATGTCCTCTGAGATAGTGACACCCAGGAATTTAAAGATACTGATCCTCCCCACCTCTAATCCTCTGATGATGACTGGCTAATGGACCTCTGGTTTCCCTCTCCTGAAGTCTACGATCAGTTCCTTGGTCTTATTGACATTGAGTGAGAGGTTGTTGCTATTACACCACTCAGCCATATGTTCAATCACCCTCCTGTATACTGATTCACCACCTTTGATACGGCCCACAACAGTGGTATCATCAGCAAACTTGTATATGGTGTTGGAGCTGTACCTAGCCACACAGTCATCAGTCTAAAGCGAATGCCTGTGAGAAAATGGATCTCTGGGTAGTATAAGATAACATATATGCATTTTGATACCAAATTCATTTTGAATTTTTGAACTTTGAACTTTGAACATCGATAGGAAAATTATAGATCGATATGGGCCAACAGCAAATAAATGGGATTAATGTAGATAGAAGTTCCTATGGGCCAATTGAGCTGAAGGTTCTCTGCTATATAAACATAAATGTAAGAGCTTGTGAGACTAACTTAAAATTAATTGTCCTAGGTAAGGAAAGCAGATCGCCATCCATTAGGGCTAGAAGGCTTTTCACAACAGTAAGTAGTTTTATCTTCACAATACCAGTTGGTTTTTCCCACTTCAAGTACTTAGATTCAAGTTCTCGAGTAACTCTGGTACATGGATTCCTTTATCCAGCGGTTATATCGAGGCTTCTGAATTACTGGCTTAATTCTACTCAGATTAAATAATCTGGCAAAACTCAACAGAGGCAGAGAAACAGCGTCTTGCAATGGACATGAAATAAACTCTGCCTAGATATGCCTGTGGGAGATAAGGAAGTGAGCTGTGTTAGCTTGTTAATGCATAATTTGACATGCCTAACCACAGTCTACTACTGACCGTTTATTCCTGGTTTTTCTGTGGGCTGTAAGTCTTCTCATTTCCTGTTTCATTGTTAGCTGTTCACCCGATCGGCATTTCTGGCCTCTGAGTCACATGGTTGTGGGTCCAATTTCTACCCCGGAGATTCCAGCATAAAACCCTTAACTGAGTCTCTAATGCTGTACTAAACCACCCTTGAAATAGGACGTTGATCAAGGTGTCTCGGGTGGATGTAGAAGGTCCTGTGACATTCTGAGTTCAAGAGCACTAGAAGGTAGTGGGATATTCGGGGATTGTAATGAGCAAGCAAAGCTGGTTGAGTAGTAACACGACTGCGACCTCTTGCTCAGTGTCAGAATAGCGTCTTAATCTTACAAGTTTACCGCGCTCGGTATCTTGTGCGTGTGAGGACTCTGCCTCAAACCGCAATGTCACCTGCTTACAGCCACCAGCAGAGAGGCCTCCGAGCTGCTGCACTCCACCGGGGACTGGCGTGGTGTGGCATGCAGGCTGGGGCCAGTGCTGCCCCCCAGTGTACGCTCAGCAGAAGACAAGCTGTATTGTGCTCGACTGCAGATTTCTGTGGCATTCATGGCTTTGGTCTGGACTTTTGCTTGCATTACTGTATCTTATTGATTCTTATATGTGCTTGCTATCTTGAATGTGCTATATGTACTTTGTGCTGTGTGTGACTGATAGCATTGTGTTTTGAACCTTGACCCCTCAGAAACGCTGTCATGTTTGGCTGTATTAATGGGTATTCATGTATGGTTGAAGGACAGTTAAATTTGAATTGAATTAAGATTAAGGTTAGCCTTATTTGTCACATGTACATTGAAACATCAAATCAAATAGTGAAATGCGTTGTTTGCATTGAGGATGCGCTAGGAGCAGCTGGCAGGTGTCACCCTAGTTCCGGTGCCAACGTGTCAAGCCCACGACATATAACCTTAACCATACATCTTTGGAATATATGAGGAAACCAGAACACCCAGAGGAAGCCCATGCAGTCATGGGGAGAATGTGCAAATTCCTCAAGGGTAGTAGTGGGAATTACACCAGAGGAAGCCCATGCAGTCACGGGGAGAATGTACAAGCTTCTTACAGACAGTGGTAGGAACTGTACCCAGGTGGGGCCCACGTGGTCAGGGGGAGATTGTACAAGTTTACAAGACATCGGTAGGAATTGTGCCCAGAGGTAGCCCACACAGTCACAGGGAGAATGGACAACTTCCTTACAGCCAGCAATGTGAATTGTACCCCAATGTTTTAGCTGGTGCTTTAAAGCCTTACACTAACTACGATGCTATCTTATCACAAACAAGAGAAAATCTGCAGATGCTGGAAATCCAAGCCACACACACAAAATGCTGGAGGAACTCAGCAGGCCAGGCAGCATTTTGTGTGCGTTACGAGGCTATCATGTTGACTTCAGGAAGGGAAGGAGAGCGAGCATGTGCCAGTTTACATTTAGAGATCAGCAGCTTTAAATTCCAGGATGTTAACATATCATCCTGGGCCCAGCAATAGATGCAATCACGAGGACAGTGACTTTATATTCTGAGACGGTTAAGGAGATATAGTAAGTCACCAAGCGTTCTAGCAAACTTCTACAGATGTACATTTGAAAGTATCGTGATTGCATCATGGTCTGGCATGGCAATACAAATGCACAGGAAGCTGCAGAGTGTAGTGAACTTAGCCCAAACATCACAGGTGCATCGCTCCCTACCATCAGTAGTGTCTACAGGAGGCACTGCCTCAGGAAGGCAATGTCCAGCACTGAAAATCCCCACCGTCTGGGCCTTGCCGTCTTCTCATAGCTACCATCAGACAGGAGATGCCGAAGGCTGAAATCACACACCATCAGGTTTATCCATTCGGATCTTGAGCAAACCAGCATAATCCTAACTGCTGCTGTACAGCAGCACCACGGCTGCTTTGCACTGAAATGAGCATTGTTTGTTCTCATCCTGTTGTAAAAATTGTGTTTAATTTATGCTTTACTTGTGAACACTGCCGATCTGATGCCATGTGCCTGTGAGATGCTGCTGCTAGTAAGCTTTTCATTGCACCTGAGCACACACGTGCTAGTTCATGTACTTAACATTGAGTACTGAGCTCCCCGGATCAGAATCAGAATCAGATCTATTATCGCAGACATACATCATGAAATCTGTTATTTTGTGGCAGCAGTGTGGTGCAATGCATAAAATTTACTATAAGCTGCATTAAGAAATATATTAAAAATTATATAAGGGGAGCAAAGTAGCGAGGTGATGTTCGTCTGTTCATGGACCCGCTCGGGAATCAGACAGCAGGGAGAAAGAAGCTGTTCCTAAAATGTCCTCAGGTAAAAAAAAATCCAATGTGAGTCACTTTATTGCAAAGCCTTGTCGTCTTGTGCTAAATTTACTTCTGTTACCAAAGCTTTCCAGTCTCAAGAGCCCCCTCAGAATCTTATTGTTTTTTGTGCATACTCTTCCAAACTCTAAACAGTGTACAGCACAACTCTTCCTCACTGGACAATCCATTCATCACAGGACCCAGTCTCATGAATGGTTCCTACATCGCGTGCAAAGAAAATATGCCTTAAATAGTAAAAGTAAGTAATAGTGCATTGGGGAAAAACCAGGATGCGGGGATGAACTTGTTTGTTCTTTAAGAGAGCCAGTGTTGTCATGGAAACACGAGATTGGAGATGCTGGAATCCGGAGGTAAAAAAAAACAAGCTGCTGGAGGACTCGCAGATCAGGCAACATCTATGGAGGGAAAAGGATATTCCAGCATTTCAGGTCAAGACTCCTCAATTAGATTGAAAAAATAGGAGGGAGGTAGCCATTTTAAAGAGGTAAGGGGAAGGGGCGAGACAAGAGCTGGCAGGGGATAGGTGGATCCAGGTGAGCGGGGTGATAGGCAGATGGAGGAGGGGAGAGTGGGAATTGTGGAAGAGTCTGGAGGCAGCAAAGGGCTGCAGGAGTGGAACGTGACAGAGGGGAAGAAAGGGGGAGGAATTTGATAGGAGAGAAAGATGGAGAATGGATTTGAGTGAGGGAGGTGGGAACGAAGACGGAACAGTGGGGGCAGATGAACTAGTGGGAGGAATGTGTGTGGTTAATGGACCAATAGAGACAGTGGAGGAAGGGGAAGAAATATCAGGGATTGGATTGGGTGGTGGTTGAGTGTGTGTCGGAGGAATTGGATAGATCAGGTCAAATGTGATGGGTTGAATATATATATTTCTTATTCCAATTTATAGTTTCATTACTAAGTATTGCAATGTACTGCTGCCACAAAGCAATGCATTTCACGACAAATGACAGTGATATTAAACCTGATTCTGGGATGCTGCCTGATCTATAGAATTCCTCCAGAGTTTCGTGTGTTGCTGTTAGTGTCTGCTCTCGTTTCTTGAGGTTATGACAGGACACTACATAAAGGCAAATCTCTCTTTGTCTGAGGGCATAAGAGCTGCAGAAGCTGGGAATATGAAGCAACACCCAAACACTGGAGTGACTCAGTGGGTCAGGCAGCACCTGTGGAGGGTAATAGACAGTCTCCGTTTCAGGTCAAGACCCATCTCTGCTTTCATAAATGCAAGAGATTCTGCAGACGCTGGAAACCTTGAGTAAATTACACCTTATGCTGGAGGAACCCAGCAAGTTGGGCAGGATCCTATGGAGGGGAATAAGCAGTCAACATTTTGGGCTGAGACCATTCATCAGGACAGCAAGGGATGGGGAAAAAAGCCAGAATAAGAAGGAGGTGGCAATCAAATGAGTGTTCCTTCCCCAACCAATTTCCTTCTTAATCTGGCCTCTGCCTCCTTCCTTTCCAGTCTTCATTTCTGCTTTCTACCTAGCTTCTTTCCTTTCTATAAAATATAAATAAGAAAGATTTACATTTGTCTTTTCACAAGGTCAGAATGTTTCAGAAACAGTCTTCAACTGCTGATGTATTGTCGAAGGACAGTCACTTTATAATGTAGGAAATATTTGTGCTGTTCATTGTAGAGAGATAGACAGAAATATTTTAAACATACCTCCTTCATTTTATGTTTGCGTCCTTTTATAATGGTGCCTGTCTCTAATTTATTTACTTGATTTATTGAGGTACAGCACAGAATAGACCCCTCGAGCCATGCCGTCCAGCAAACCACCGATTTAACCTTAGCCTAGTCATGCGACAATTCACATTGACCTAACAATGTTCTTGAACTGTGGGAGGAAACCAGAGCAGTTGGAGGAAACACACGCGGTCATGGGGAGAAGTTACAAACCCCTTACAGACCGTGGCAGGAATTGAACCCAGATTGCCTGCACTGTAAAGCGTTGTGGTAACCACTACACTGCCATGCCGCCTGATTGGATTTACATTGACCCCTGGTTGAGGGCTTTGTACAGTTATTTACAAAGTTATTTACTTCTATGTAAATCCAACACAGCCATTGAAGTTGGATTTCAATCTGGAGATTCCAAATGGATCACTTCACTGTTGTTCACAAGAATTCCAGTCATGTCTGCATTTATGCACAGATAACAATCTGCAAGTGTAATCAGATTCCTGGAAATTACCACTCACTCCTCCCATGCAACAGCCCTGAGCCTGAAGGTCTCATAACATAAGCATACAATTAGGAGCACATGTAGATGACATGAACGTTGGTGGTGTGCATTGTGTAGGAAGTTTTGGTAGGTTGCTACAGGACACTGACAGGATGTAGAGTTGGGTTGAGAAGTGGCAGCTGGATTTGAAGTATTGTGTGCGTTCTGTCCTCTCCAACGTGTTATACAACTTCAATATAACATCTCAACACCTATACTCAATACTTTGATCTATAAAGGTCAATGTGCTAATGGATATGGGGTGGAAATACACTCCACCAAAGGAGGGCACTCCTTCCCTCCACTAGCCTGCAGGTCACCCTTGGGCAAGGTGTGGCACCTGCTTAGACCCGCGATCAGGGTCACATGAAGCCACGGGAGCAGGCGGCAGATGGTCGTATGAGCAGCCAGTTCATATCACAAGTTCTGGTTATGTGATCACTGATGCCAGATAAACAATCTTTGAAAAGTATTTATATCCATCTTGTAAAGACACTGCCCAGAAGAAGGCAATGGCAAACCAATTCTGTAGAAAAATTTGCCGAGAATAATCATGACGATGGACCATGATCGCCCATGTCATACGGCACGGTACATAGTGATAATGATGAATGTGCCAAAAGCTCTCTTTACGACCCTAATTACCCGTGATGATACTTTTAAATACTAACTCAGGAAACTTTAGAAGGAGGAACAACCAAAATTCTGGAGAACCTCAGTGAATCAGGCAACATCTGTGGAGGGAAATAGTCAATAAATGTTTCAGGGCAACACACACAAAATGCTGGAGGAATTCAGCAGGTCAGGGCTCAACATTTTGGGCTGAAACTATACTCTTTTACATAGATGTTGCCTGGCCTGCTGAGTTCCTCCAACATTTTGTGTGTGTTGCTTGGATTTCCAGCATCTGCAGATTTTCTCTCATTTGTAATAAATGTTTCAGGTCAAGATCCTTCAGCTAGGGAGGGAGGAGGCTGATACCTGGTAAAGGTTAACCAATTATGAGTCATATAGATAGGGTATATTGTAAGAAACTTTTCCCTATGGCACAAGTATCTAAAGACATAGTGTATAGGATTAAGGAAACGCATTAGAGGTTTAAGTGCTATTTTGGGGGAGAATATTTTTACCCAAGGAGGGTTTACATTCTGGAACGGAATGTCCAAATAGTTAGCTTGAAGATCCAACCTTAAGGTTCAACATAGCATCTTCCCCACAGCCAACAGGTGCTTGGAACACCCTGTAAAACCCTACTACCTTTACAGGACATTTTGTTCTCTCTCTTAACTTGTACTAATGTGATTATGTATAATTTGTATACAAGCTTAGCATAACTTATGTTAATTTAAGTTTATGTTAACTTCCTGTCACGTTAAATTTCCAGTTGAAAACGGTGCTGGTGAAGGGCAGCGACGACTTGCCAGTCACAAACACAACTACTATCTACTTTATTACTCACACCTTTTCTCAAAAGTGATCATTGTCACTTCAATAGTCTGTAACTTCCCTTTTGGAGCTGAGCTTTTGAACTGCTTGTACAACCTGAGATTGCAGTTTGAATTGAAGACTTGAAAGCACAGGGCAGTTGCAGTGTAGTGAGTGTGGGCTGTATCGAGCCGGTGGGACACAGACCCGAGAGCAGGGAACGAGCCAATGTTTGGCTGCTGGTACAAATTTGGAGGTGATTCGAAGTGGCTGAATTGAGGCGGCGGGTTCCAGGGCCAAGACTGAGAGTCAAGCTGATGCTTAACTGATTTAAGCATTGGGCTAATTCGGAAAGGTTGGGTATAGGCATAATAGAGTGGTGGTTTCATGGACCAAAAGCGTATCAAAGCAGCAGGGCCTCGGTCCAAGAGAGAGGAATGACCGCTATTTGGCAGACTTAATTGTTGGGCCAGATTGGAAGTGTCAGTGTGTCAGGGCAGCGGCGAGGGACGGCCCAGTGTTTAGCTCACTGCTCCACGAAGTTTACTCGCCTTGGTGCTAAACTGAGGCTGTGGCCTGCTACAAACAGGCTCCTGGACCGGCTGTGACAGGCTTCATGGTTGTCAACTCACTTTCATGAACTTCAGTTTAAGAACACAGAACATAGAAATCTACAGCACATTACAGGCCCTTCGGCCCACAATGTTGTGCTGACCATGTAACCTACTCTAGTAACTGCCTAGAATTTCCCTACCAGAGCCCACTATTTTCCTAAGCTCCATGTACCTGTCTAAGAGGCTCTTAAAAAACCCTATTGTATCCGCTTCTACCCCCACCACCGGCAGAGCACTCCATGCACTGACCACTCTCTATGCAAAAAACTTATCCCTGACATCCCCTAGGTACCCATTTCCAAGCACCTTAAAACTACACTACCTTGCGTTAGCTATTCAGCCCTGGGAAAAAGCCTATGGCTATCCACACGATCAATGCCTCTCATCATTTTATACACCTCCATCAGGTCACCTCTCATGCTCCGTCACTCCAAGGAAAAAAGGCCAAGTTCACTCAATCTATTCTCATGAGGTACGCCCTCCATTCCAGGTGGTAGTAGTCTCTCGAAGTCCGAGGAAGACGAATGTGTTGCGCAGTTAACGTCTGTGGGCACGCATATGACTTCTGAGGCCGAAGTCCGAAGCGCAGATACGGTTACAGATGGGGCAAGGAGCACCGCCTGTTGGGGTAGGAGTGGACGCCTTCCTGTGTCTTTCTTGACTCACCTTGAGGCGCTGCATGCGCCAGTTGGCTTGGAAGTTGTTTGCTGCCTTGGAGCATAGATTGCGCCACTTGGACCGATCAGCAGCAGTGTGTTCGAGATCGCGGGGCTGGAGTTTGGCCCACTTAAGGTTTGACTTGAGGTTGTCCTTGTACCTCTTCCTTGGGTGACCTTGGGCATGGTTGCCCTGCTCCAGTTCTCTGTAGAACAACTGGCTTGGCATTTGTGGCCGGTCCATCTGAGCTGAGCCTTCAAAACCTTGGCTTCAATGCTTGTGGAATTGGCTCGGTCCAGGACTGTCAGGTTGGAGATACGGTCTTGCCAGCGGATTTGCATGATTGATCGCAGAGCGCCATTGTGGAATTGTTCAAGCTGTTTGAAATGTCTTCGATACAGTGTCCAGGTTTCACAGCCATACAAAAGTGATGAGACCACAACAGCAATGTAAACCTTCAGTTTAGTGGCGAGGCGAATGTCTTTGTGCTGCAGAACTTTGACCCGGAGCCTTCCGAGCGCCTGGCTTGCTTTCTGGATCCTTGACGTGATTTCTTTATCGAGGGCACCGTCGTTGGAGATGATACTCACCAGGTATTTGAAGTTGTCAACATTCTGTAGTTGTGTGTCATCGATGGTGATGCATGGCTGTGGCGGGGCGCTGTTAGGTGCAGGCTGCAGGAGGACCTCTGTTTTACCGAGGCTGATTGTCAAGCCGAACCATTTAGATGCAGCGGAGAATCTGCTGACCATTGTTTGTAGGTGGTCCTCTTGGTGCGCCATGAGTGTGCAGTCATCTGCAAAGAGCGTTTCTATGAACAGCTTTTGGAGGGTCTTTGTGTGTGCAGCAAGGCGACGTAGGTCAAAGAGTGACCCGTCCAGGCGGTATTTGATATAAATGCCCAGGTTTAAGTCTTTGACAGCATGCATTAGTACTTGAGTGAAGAAAAGGTTGAAAAGTACTGGTGCAAGCACACAGCCCTGCTTAACGCCGTTGGAGATGTCAAATTTCTCGCTGGGTTCGTCAGCTGAGAGAATCTCTCCAGTCATGTTGTCATGGTAGAGGCGTATGAGGTTGATGAACTTTGGAGGGCAGCCAAGTTTCCCGAGGATGGTCCACAAGGCTTCTCTGTTGACAGTATCAAACGCTTTAGTCAGATCAATGAAGACAAAGTACAAGTTCATGTTCTGCTCCGGGCATTTCTCCTGCATTTGTCTAACAGTGAATATCATATCCACAGTACTGCGTTTAGGCTGAAAGCCGCATTGCGATTCTGGGAAGTTTCCTTCGGATACTGTTGAAATAAGTCTATTGAGGATGATGCGAGCCAGGATTTTGCCGGCGATGGAAAGTAGGGAGACGCCCCGGTAGTTCCCACAGTCCGTGCGCGGGCCTTTGTTTTTGTATAGGGCGACTATTGCAGCATCCCGAAGGTCGGGTGGCATTACTTCCTCTTCCCAGATACTGACCAGGACGTCCTGGAATGCTTCGAGTGACTCCTGGTTGAGGGCTTTGAACAGTTCTGCGGGAATGCCATCCTTGCCTGGTGCTTTGCCACAGCTCGTCTGTTTGATGGCTGTGCTGACCTCGGTCAGGGAGGGGGTGTTGTTGAGGTGCTCATGGACTGGGCTCTGGGGAATCTGGTCGAGTACTGACTGGTCGACAGTGGAGGAGCGGTTCAGGAGCTGACTGAAGTGTTCCTTCCATCTGGTGTTGATGCCCATTTTGTCCTTGATAAGTGAGGATCCATCTGCAGAAAGCACAGGAGCTGTGCTTAACTTTGAGGGACCCAAGACAGACTTGATGGCGTTGAAGAACTGCTTGGTGTTGTTTGTGTCAGCATAGTGCTGAATCTCATCCGCCTTCTTATTCCACCATGTGTCACGCATTATACGGATTTCCCTTTGAGCGAGTGCCTGATAGGACTTGAATCTGTCCTTTTTGCAGGTAGAGCTCGGGTCATCCTGCCATTCTTTGAATGCCTTGTTCTTCTTGGTGAGTAAGTCATCGATGATGGTGCTATTCTCATTGAACCAATCTTGGTGGGTGCGCTTTCTGCAGCCTAGGGTTGATTTTGCCGTTTCAGTTATAGCATTTTTGAAGTGGCTCCATTTCTGGATTGGGTTATCCGTGAGTGGCTGGTTTGTTGATAGTTTCTGTTTAAGAGTATTTTGAAATTCGCGTAGACACGAAGGATGCTGAAGTTTGGAGGTGTTAAAGGATGGCCGTACTGCCTTTGGACGTTTTTTGTGAGATTGAATGACGTGTAGCTTGAGGGTGGTGTGGAGGAGTCTGTGGTCCGTCCAGCACTCCGCTCCTCACATGGCTCGTGTGATGACTACGTCTCGGATGTCACGTTGATGCACAATGACATAATCGAACAGATGCCATTGTTTGGATCTAGGGTGCATCCATGTTGTCTTGAATTTGTTGGCCATTCTGAACACTGTGTTCATGATAGAGAGGTCATGCTCTTCACATTTGCTGAGAAGCAGAAGGCCATTGCTGTTCATCTTCCCGACTCTGTGTCTGCCGAGCACTCCACTCCACTGATCGCGGTCTTGGCCGACTCGGGCACTGAAATCTCCCAGCAAGGTCAGCTTATCACTGGCTGGCACTAAGCACAGGATGGAGTCAAGGTCAGCGTAAAACTGCTCTATGGTTTCAGTAGGGCTGGTCAGGGTGGGGGCATAGGCACTAGTGATAGTTGCATGTCGGTTTTGGCTGAGGGGCAGACGTAGCTTCATCAATCTTTCGCTGATGCCAACAGGCAGATCGGGGAGCTGTTTCATCAGGGTACTCCTCCTGGTGAAGCCCACTCCGTGGATCCTGTCTTCGTTCTGCACCCTTCCTCTCCAGAAGAAGTCGTAGCCACTGGCAAGCTCAGTGATGGATCCCTCATCTGCAACCCTGGTTTCGCTCAGCGCTACAATGTCAATGTTGTAGCGAGCAAGTTCTTTACCAATGAGAGCTGTTCTCCTTTCAGGTCTTGCAGTGTTTTCCTTATCCATTAAGGTGTGAACGTTCCATGCTCCTAGACGGAGAATCTTTTTCTTTTGATTTTGATTTCGACCGCTATGATTGGGTGATCCATCAGTCGCGGTTAACTGGCCGGATGATCTAGGGCAGGCGATGTTTAGGCCACCTTTTCTAGGCCCCTCCCTGATTATAGGGTGGGCAGCGCTGTCCTAAAAAGGGCTGCCCAGTCACCCTGGATGCTGCCGGACTCCTCTACTGCCCCGGGTTCAGAGGAGAACGACCATCTGTCCAAGGGCCGCCTACGTGCAGGTTTGCAACTGCAACTCAGTGGTCACCTCCACCTGTTGGTTCGCTGCTCTCCCATCGCTGTAGGACTTTTGAAGAGAGAAAGAAGACGAAGATGCACAACACAAGGACCTGAGCGTGAAAGATATTATAGTGAAAAAGCCTTAGCACGGAGACAGTCCCACTCTCTCAGCCTCGGAGGTCAGGATCCACTGGCACAAAGATCGTTACATATGGTGGCCTCTTCGGCTGCAGGAGTTGCTGGACAATAGATTGATGAAGTCCTCCCTATTGACCGCCTACGGGACTCCGGCTCCGGATTTCTTCTCAGGGTTTACTCCCATAGTCTTTCTCATGATTGGGTGTGGCCACAAGGCAGCGGAGGTTTTAAAATCCGAGTTTTCCTTCTCCTAGATGGGCAGTCGACCAGGACTAATGAGCCCCACCTGCCCGAAGCATCTGGTTTTGAGGCGCCAGAGACCCGCCTTTGCCCCTTCTCCCGTTGGTAGGAACAGTTCCGTCACGTGAAGGCCGGGAGCTGGACTTGGTTGACAGAGGCTATTTGAGACGCAAGCCATGTGGAAGCACTTTACAGGTAGTGAGAGCTTATCCTCATTACCACCTCCGGCTATGTCAACCGTGGAAACCTCCAGGAAACATCCTTGTAAATCTCCTCTGCACTCTCTCTATAGTATCCACATCCTTCCTGTAGTTCCAAGGTTTCAAAGGTACATTTAATGTCAGAGAAATGTATACAATATACATCCTGAAATTCTTTACCTTTGCAACCATCCACAGAAACAGAGGTGTGCCCCAAAGAATGAATGACAGTTAAATGTTAGAACCCCAAACCCCCCCAGCTCCCCTCCCTCCCGCGCGTAAGTGGCTGCAAAGCAATGATCCCCCTCTCCCACCAGCAAAAAAAATTCATCGGCGCCCACCACCGAATACTCAAGCGTGCAACAAAAGCAACAGCAAAGTCACAGAGTTTCAATACTCCAAAGACTACATGTTCACATACCACAGGTTTTCTCTCTCCTTAATAAGGGAGAAAGAGATGTCTCCGTTTCACAATGAGAGGGGAGACAGAACAAACAACTCGCTGCTTTACGATGTTAAGAGCGCATTGACTCGCTTTTTCTGAGCTCTGTGCCCAAAGATCTCCGGTCTCTGGGCACACAGCCAAAGATCTTCCAGCACCCACAGCACAGCGGTCCGCGACACCAACCTTCGATCTGCCTGTCCCGAAAGCCCTGAGATCCTAGGCCTCCAAAGGCGAGCTGAACTCTTAGGTGACCAGAACTGAACACAGTACTCTAAGTGGGGTCTGACCAAGGTCTTATACAGCTGTAACATTAGCTCTCGGCTCTTGAACTCAGTCCCACGGTTGATGAATGCCAACGCACTATATGCCTTCTCAACAACACTGTCAACCTGTACAGCAGCTTGGAGTGTCCTGTCGACACAGACCCCAAGATCACTCTGATCCTCCACACTGCCAAGAGTCTTGCCATTTATATCATATTGTCATCAAATTGGACCTACCAATGTTCTGAAAGTTATTTGTTTACTTTTATTGTTTGCAGGATTTGTTCTTTTTCTCTGCATGTTGGGTGTTCAACGGTCTTCCTTTTTGTAATGGGTCCCATTAGGTTTTGTTGTTATGGGGCTGCATGTAAGGAGATGAATCTCAAGGTGTACAATGTATACAAACTACAATAATAAACGTACTTTGATTTTGACTCTCGACTTTGAAATCTGTGATGTACTCTGCTGTTGCTCTAAAAAGCTAATTTCCATGGCATTCATACCCTGTGCATGTATGTCCATGGCAATAAACTTAAACTCAAATAAATTTATTTATTTAAAGATACAACCCTTCGGCCCAATAAGCCATGGTGCCCAGCAACCCAACTATTTAACACTAGCATAATCACAGGACAAGTTACAATGATCACATTAACTTCCCAGCCGGTATGTCTTTGGACTGTGAGAGGAAGCTGGAGCACTCAGAGGAAACCCACGTGGTCACAGAGAGAACATAAAAACTCCTTACAACATGCCACAGAATTGAGCTTTGAGCTCTGAGTTCTCCGAGATGTAATAGCTCTGGCTAACCACTACACTACTGAGGCACGCCATTTTTGGATTTAGATAGGTGTAGCCATTCTATTGAGTGATAGAATAAGTCTGAGGGACAGAATAGCTTTATAGTCTCATAGAGTCATAAACACTACAGCACAAGTACAGACCCATCTCATCCAAAACGATCTATTAATCTGCCTAGTCTCATGGACCTGCACCCAGACAATAACTTTCCATACCTCTCCCACCCATGTGCTTATCCAAGTTTCTCTTAAATGTTGAATTCGAACCCCAATCCATCACTTGTGATGGCAGCTCGTTCCACGCTCTCACCACCTTCTGATTGAAGATCCCCCTCATGTTTCACCTTTCAGCTGTAACCCATGACCTCTAGTTTTAGTCCCATCGAACCTCAGTAGAAAAAGCCTGCTGACATCTATCATATCTATAGCCCTCATAATTTTGTACACTGTTATCAAATCTCCCCTCATTCTTCTATGCTCTAGTGAACAAAGTTGTAACCTATTCAACCACTTCCTGTAACTCAGGTCCTAAAGTCCTGGCAATATTTTTGTAAATTCTCTCTGTACTCTTTCAATCTTATTATATCTTTCTTGTAGGTAGGAGACCAGAGTTGTACACAATACTCCAAATTAGGCCTCACCAACATCTTATACAACATCAACACAACATCTGTACTCTAAGCAACCCACATAAAATGCTGGACCTCAACAAATCAGACACCTTCTATGGAAATGAATAAATAGTCAACGTTTCGGGCTGAAACCCTTCTTCAGGACTGGAAAGAAAGGGAGAAGATGCCAGAATAAAAAGGTGGAGGAGGAGAAAGAAGATTGCTAAAGCCTGGTGGGTGGGAAAGATAAAGGGCTGGTGATGAAAGAATCTGATGGGGAGGAGAATGGACCATAGGAGGAAGAGAAGAAGGGCCCGGGGGGGGGGTGATAGGTGAGAAGAATTAAGAGGCCAGAGAGGGGAATAAAAGAAGAGGGGAGGGGGAGTGAATTTTGTTTTAACTGGAAGGAGAAATTATTCATGCCATTAGGTTGGAGAGTTTCCAGGTGTTGATCCTCCACCCTGAGGGTGACCTCATCTTGGCACAAAAGGCCATGGACTGATATGTCAGAACAGGAAAGGGAATTGGATTTTAAAAGTTTGGGCACCAGGAAGTTCTACTTTTGGTGGATGGGATGGAGCGGAGGTGCTCAACAAAGTGGTCCCCCAATTTATGACAGTTCTCACCAACGTAGAGGAGGCCACAACGGGAGTACCAGGCACAACAGACAACCCCAGCAAGATGAATTGTTGCTTTACCTGGATGGACTGTCTGGGGCCTTGAATGGTGGTGAGGGAGGAGACGAATGTGTGGTCGTAGCACTTCGGTCACTTGCAGTGATAAGTACCGGGAGGGAGATTAGTGGGGAGGGACAAATGGACTTGGAGGGAGCTACCCCTGCAGAAAGTGGTGGTGGGGTGGGGGGGGGGGAGGGAGGTAAAGATATGTTTGATGGTAGGATCCCTTTGGAGATGGCGGAAGTTCCGGAGGATAATGTGTTGGATGCAGAAGCTCATGGGCTGGTAGGTAAGGACAAGAGGAACTCCATCACTATTAAGGCAGCAGGAAGATGGGGCACAGACGTTCAGGAAATGGAGGAGATGCGGGTGAGGGTAGCATCTATGGGCGGAGTAAGGGAAACATCATTCTTTGAAGGAGGAGCACATCTCTAATGTCCTGGGGAGGAAAGCTACATCCTGGGAACAGATGTGATGGAGACGAAGGGACTGAGAAAAGGGAATGGCTGTACTCAATTCTCTGATTTACGAAGGCCTGATTGTTTTTCTACCTACATCATGCCATTGAATTGGATGTTGGTTTAACAAATGTTTACTGATAAGGGTCTACTGTTCATACAATGTTTAATCTTATACTGACTCAAGTACTAAGTACAAATCCTATTAAATTCCTCTTCATTCACTTGGATGAAGGCCTACACACACACACACACACACACACACACACACACACACACACACACACACACACACACACACACACACACACACACACACACACACACACACACACACACACACACACACACACACACACACACACACACACACCAGTTTATTAGGTACACCTGCTCATAAGTGCAAATATCCAGATAGCCAGTTGTGTGATCATGTGGCAGCAACTCTGTGCATAAAAGCATGCAGACATGGTCAAGAGATTCAGTTGTTGTTCAGACCAAAGATCAGAATGGGGAAGAAATGTGAGCTAACAGACTGAGAAAGGGCTTGAATCTGCTCCAATTTGCCTGCCGGAGCAGCAGGTCCACAGCAGATGCCATCTCACTGGCTCTTCACCCAGCCCTGGGACATATGGATAGCAAAGATGCAGACATCAGCATGCTCCTTTTCAATCACAGATTGGCATTTAGTACCATCATCCCCTCAAAACTAATCAATAAGCTCCAAGACCTTGGCCTTGACACCTCCTTGTGCAATTGGATCCTGGACTTCCTGACTTGTAGGCAGCTTGGAATGGAAAAAACACTTCCTCCACGATCTCCATCAGCACAGGTGCTCCACAGGGCACCAGTGTGCCCAATGTCATCTGACCTCTCTTGTTAATAAAATGTTTTCACCTACAGAGTTGCCAATCACTCGATCACCTTTTCGCTTTTCAGACCATTCTCTTTCACCTCTAGAGACTGTTGTGCATGAAAATCCCAAAAGATCAGCAGTTTCTGAGATGCTCAAACTTCCCTGTCTGGCACCAACAATCAATCCACACTCAAAGTCACTAAGGTAGCATTTCTTCCCCATTCCAGTGTTTGGTCTGAACAACAACTGAACCTTTTGACCATGTCTGCATACACTTATGCATTGAGTTGCTGCCACACGATTGGCTGATTAGATATTTGCATTACCGAGCAGGTGTCCAGGTGTACCTAATAAAGTGGCTACTGAGTGAATTTGCCACATGAACATTGAAATGTCAAACATACAGTTGCGTTAACAACAGAGTTCGAGAATGTACTGGAGGCGGCCGGCAAGTGCGGACATGCTTCCGACTCCAACATGGCACGTCTGCAACTTACTAACCTTAACCCGTCCGTCTTGGGAGTGTGGGAGGAAACCCGAGCACACAGAGGAAGCCCACATGGTCACAAGGAGAGCATCTAAACTCATTATAAACAGCAATGGAACTGACCCCGATCACGATCGCTGCTGTGGCAAAGGGTTGCCCTATCCATGACGCTAGCATGCAACCCCAGTAAACTGATGTGCATTCTCTGTTCTCCCGTCAACCACCAGGCAGAAGATACAAAAGCCTCAAAGGACATATTATCAAACTCAAGGACAACTTTTATCCCACTGTTATGTGATTATTGAATAGTTCCCCAGTACAATAGATGGAGTCATGGCCTCACAATCTATCTCGTTGTGATCTTGCCCCATATTGTTTATCTGCATAGGGTAGATTCTCCCTAGCTGTTGCACTTTACTATGCATTAGTTATTGTTTTACCTTGTTGAATCTCAAAACACTGTGTAAATGGTGCACAGTCCTTCAGTCCTGCCAAAGGGTTTCAGCCCAAAATGTCAACTGTACTCTTTTCCTAGACGCTACCTGGCCTGCTGAGTTCCTCCAGCATTTTGTGCGATGTGTAAAGGGTATGCAAGACTAGGTCTTCACCATACCTCACTACGTGTGACAATAAGTAACCAATTCAATTTTATTCCATTCCATATGGGTTGTTTGTAGCATAGCGGTTAGCACAATCACTTTACAGAGCCCACTGATCGCCATTCGAGGTTTGATTCCCGCCGCTGTCTGTAAGGAGTTTGTGCGCTCTCCTCGTGACCACCTAGGTTTCCTCTCACATTCAAAAGCCATATGGTCAGGGTTAGGATTAGTAAGTTGTGGCCTCTTTTCAACTTGTTGGCTGCCCCGATACAATCCTTGTTGATTTGATTTGATGCAAATGATGTATTTCACTGTATATTTTGATGTTTTGATGTTCATATGACAAATAAAGCAAATCTTTATTTTTTAGTCATTCCATTCTATTCCATTTCATACCATGTCTGCAGGCTGCAAGTTAGTGGTAAAGATTTTTCTACCCCACTGTTATAAGATGATTAAATAGTCCCTTAGTACGATAAGATGGACTCTTGACCGCCCAATCTACGTTAGAATCTTAGACCTTGTTGTTTGCTGCACTGTACCTGTTACATTTTATTCTGCATTGGTATTGTTTTAACAATGAACAAATTCCAATTCCAATTCCAATATTCCATCACACTCCTGATTCCTGCCTTGTAGATGGTGGGAAGTCTTTGGGGAGTCATTACAGAAGGACCAGACTCTGACCCACTCTTACAGACGTGGTATTTGTGTGGTTGGTCTACCATGATACACCCAAAAAAAATTACGTCCATAAGGTATTTGTGAAGAATTAGGTTATTTGGTACATCAAATCTGTTCCACTACATGATCATGACAGATTAATTTCCCTCTCAACCCCATTCTTCTGCCTTATCAATGTAAACTTTCACTGCCCTGACTTATCAAGAATCTATCAATTTCCACTTTAAGTACACTCAATTTCTTGGCCTCCACAGCTGCTTGTGGCAATGAACTTCACAGATTCACCACTCTCTGGCTAAAGAAGGTGTTCCCAACCTGGGGTGCGAGATGGAATTTCAGGGGGTGCGACAAAGAGTGGCTTGTGTCCTTGAGTGATGAGTCACGAGTCATCACTCAGTCAGCTGCCAGTGTGCCTTGAGAAGTGATAGTAACGTTTGTCCCAAGTGCACTCCAGTTTCCCGCTGCCAGAGTAGAGAGAGACGTAAACTCACTCCAGTCTCCCGCTGCCTGAGTCAGCGTTGAGGATTCTCATCAGTGTTACCTGGGAAGTTACACCTTAGAGTTGAGGAGTCTCATCAATGTTAGCTAGAAGGTTACATCTCAGAGTTAAAAATCATCTCATTATGCCAAAATCTTCATACATCCCGAATCAACCATCGAGTAACAACTTCGCATTAAAATCAAACCTGCAGACAGTAGGTAAATTATTCAATTATAAAATTTAAAAAAGCCGCATGTTGATAAAAAAAACAGCTGAAGTCATTCATTCGTATTTGTCTCAACGCATTAAAGAAGTTTTTGAATTTCAAAGGATTTTTTCTCTTAATAGGTTTTTTTCTTTATTTTTAAATTTTTTATTGGATTTTCAAATAGGTTACAGAAAGAAAAAAGAAAATTATCAACCTTTCACCCCTCCCCTTAACCCCTCCCCCTAACATATCCCTATAGAAAAAAAGGAAGAAGAAAAAAGAAAGAAAGAAAGAAAGAAAAAAGAGAGAAAGAAAGAATGCCTGGATTTCGGAAGATCCCCACATGCTCCATGGAGTTCATAGTAGCTTTAATATGTATATTTATTTATTTCCCCAGATAACCAATAATTTTATCTTTGGAGCACCTATATATTTAATCCTATTTTTTGTAAATAAGGGCGCCAAATTTTCAGAAATATTTCATATTTCTTAAATTATAAGTAATTTTTTCAAGTGGAATGGAGCTAAAAATTTCGTTCTTCCACCGATCTATACTTAAGAATGAATCCGATTTCCAAGTAACTGCAATAGCCTTTTTGGCTACTGCCAATGCAATTTTTATGAATTCTTTCTGATATTTATTCAATTTGGATTTTGATTTTATCCCTTCAATATCGCCTAGTAAAAATAATATTGGATTGTGTGGAAGTTGTATTCCAATAATTTGTTCCAGTAAAACTCTTAAATTTGTCCAAAAAGGTTGAATTTTAGAACAAGACCAAGTAGAGTGTAAAAAAGTATCAATTTCTTGATTACATCAAAAACATTGATCAGATAAATTTGAGTTTAATCTATTTTTTGTGGTGTAATATATATTTGATGTAAAAAATTATATTGTACTAATCTTAGTCGAATATTTATTGTATTTGTCATACAGTCAAGACATAATCTTGACCAACTTGTTTCATCAATTTTAATATTCAAATCAGTTTCCCATTTTGTCTTGACTTATGAATTCCTTGTTTAATTGCCTGTTTTTGGATCAAATTGATGATCAAATTTGATTATTTGATCCAAAAACAGGCAATTATATAGGTTTTTTCTTGAATCGTTGATCATTTTGAATTGTGTTAGTTGAGGAGGTATCATGGTTAGCACCGAGGACTTTGAATCGTGTGATGGGAGTTCATATCTCCGGTAATCATCGGAAATAGGTATGTAAATTCAGTAGAGAGTAGCCTAATAAGTCATGTCATGTCCCAGTAGCATTTCCACCTGACGATTTATCTTGGCGTAACCTCAGATAATATCGTAATATCATATTCAAAAGTGTATTTCTCGCAATACTTTGCTATAGGCATGTCTGGTTGAGTAAAGCGGTCATCCCTGACTTAGTCAGATAGTTTTTCTCATATTAGCTCATAATTTTCTCTTTACCCTTAACCCTTCATCGTGTCAAAAAGAAGGAAATGGAATGCTGACTATGTATGCTTTGGTTTCACTTACACAACAGGAAATGATGGCTTGCAAAAACCCCAGTGCATTCTCTGTAGCGTTGTGTTTTCCAACTCAAATCTGAAACCATCCAAGCTTCAAGAACACTTCAAGAACCAGCATGGCGGAGCTGATGTTGAAGGACATGATGTTGGGTCATTGAAAATCAAAAGAGCTCATTTTGATTCACAAGGAACTCTTTCAAAATTAGGTTTCGTTTCTGTTGAAAAGCCACTACTTCTTGCTTCATACCAAGTGGCATATAAAGTGGCCAAATCCAAAAAGCCCCATACAATTGCGGAAGATCTCATCAAGCCATGTGCACTGGAAATGGCAACAATTATCCTGGGCAAAGAAGCAAGAAAAAAATTTGAACAGGTGCCCCTATCAAATCAGTGATTTGAGTGAAGATATTTTGGACTAAGTCATCTCAGATGTCAGAGCTAGTCCTCTTGAAATCTCTATTTAGTTGGATGAGTCAACTGATGTCTCCAGTTGTAGTCAACTCATCACATTAGTGAGGTATGTCAATGATGGTGCTGTGAAGGAAGATTTCATGTTTTGTAAAGATCTGAAAACAAACACAACTGCAAAGGATGTGATGCAGCTGGTGAAAGACTTCTTTGCCAAACATGATTTAGATATCAAAGTCATTGGTTCTGTGTGCACTGATAGGGCACCTGCAATGCTTGGAAATAAATCTGGCTTTTCTGCATTGATGAAAAAGGAGACTCCAGACTTGCAAGTTATCCATCGTTTTCTTCATCAGCATGCTTTGGCATCAAAAACATTGCCTCCAAATTTGAAGAAAGTCCTTGATACTTGTGTGAAGATCATCAACTGGATCGGGGGCGTGCTTTGAACCATCGCATCTTCAAATCATTTTGTGAGGATCTAGGAAGTGAGTATTCAGTGTTGCTTTTCCACACAGAAGTCCGTTAGTTGTCACGAGGACAAGCTTTAACCCGCTTCTTTGAACTGCAGGAAGAAATCAAAGTTTTTCTGGAGGAGCGTGAATGTGATCTGGTTGGGGCAATGGATTGACAGGAACTCGCCCAAATGCTGGCTTACTTTGCTGACATTTTCACTCGTATGAATGACCTGAGTGTTTCTCTTCAAGGAAAAAGGATAAACGTATTGAAGGCTTGTGAAAAGTTGAATGCTTTCAAAGAAAAGTTACGTCTTTGGTGTCGAAGGATGGAAAGAGGCAGTCTCTCAAATTTTCCTTCACTAGAAGAGATTGTTGATGTTGCTGGATCCATAACTTCTACTGTGCGTGAAGAAATTGTGGCTCATTTGGAAATGCTGTCAGAATTGTTTGATGGATATTTTGCTGCTGGAGACCTGAAGATTTCAGAAGAATGGATCATGAATCCATATTCCTACAATTTGGAAAAAATGTCTGATGATGAAGAGCTGAAGGAAGATTTTATTGACTTGCGGACAAATCGAGCTCTTGAAATGCAATTTGAAAGCAAGACTTTGGAAGAGTTTTGGTGTGCAGCACTGGATATGTTCTCAAGACTTGGTGGAAAAGCACTCCATGTCCTCATTCCATTTGCAACAACATACTTGTGTGAATCTGGATTCAGTTCTCTTTTGTCAATCAAGACAAAATCTAGGAATCACCTGAATCCACAGGCAGACCTGTGGATCGCAGTCAGCAAGAAAGTTCCACGTTTTGACAAAATCATGAATGAGAAGCAGGAGCAAAGAAGTTATTGAATTTTATGTTCACATTTGGGATTGATTTTACTGTTTACAATTTTTTTCTGAATAAATTAGAATCTAATTGTTCAATTTATATTTGCATTTTATGCACTGAGTTAAAAGCTTATTTTTTTAAGTTCAGTTTGTTCACCCACAGTATTGTATGTGGTTCAATTTGTGGTTCAAAAATTAGAAATTAGACTTCTTCAACTTCAAATGTGATATTACTTTTGTAGGGGGTGCAAACATTAATCAAACATTTCCTAGGGGTGTGGGGCATAGAAAAGATTGGGAACCACAGGGCTAAAGAAATTCTTCTTTCTAAATGCACATCCCTCCATTCTGAGTTTGGTCGTAGATTCTCCCCACCATAGGAAACATCCTCTCCACATCCACTGTATCGAGGCCTTTCAACATTTGATAGACTTCAATGAGATCACCCCCTCACTCTTCTAAATTCCAGCAAGTATAGGCCCAGTGCCAACAAGCACTCCTCTTATGCTAAGCCTTACAATCCTGGAATCATTTTTGTGGACCTCCTTTGAACCCTCACAGATCCTTTCTTAAATAAGTAGCCCAAAACCAGTCACAGTACTCCAAGTGAGGCTTCACCAGTGCCTTTTATAGCCTCAACATTACATCCTTGTTTTTATATTCTAGTCTTCTTGAAATGAATGCTACCATTCCATTGGCCTTCCTCGCCGCTGATTCAACCTGCAAATTAGCCTTTAGGGAATCCTGCATGAGGACTTCCAAGTCCCTTTGCACTTCAGATTTTTCTCCCCGTTTAGAAAATAGCCTGTGCTTTTGCTCCTTCTACCAAACTAGGTGACCACTAACTTCCCGATACTGTATTTCACCTGACACTTTTTTTTACCCATTCTCTGAATCTGTCTAAATCCTTCTTCAGGCTCCCTGCTTCCACAATGCTACCTGACCTTTGATTGCTCCACAAACATGGCCACAAAGCTATCAATTCCGTCATCCAGATCATAGACAGACAATGTAAAAAAAAAGCAGTCCCGACACCGATCCCTGCTGAATACCACAAGCCAGAAAATATTTTAGGAAAACCTGGCAAGTTGAGAGTATAAGGTTCAGGATGTCATGTTGCAGCTGGATAAAACCTTGTTTAGGCTGCACTGGGAGTATTGCATGCAGTTCTTTGATGTCCCATTACAGGAAAGATGGGGAGACTTTTGGAGAGGGTGCAGAAGGTGTTCACTGAGATGCTGACCGGATTAGAAGGTATGAGCTACAAGAATAGGTTGGACAAAGTTGTGCTGTTTTCTCTGGAGTGCCAGAAGATGAGGGAAAATCTGTTGGACTTTTAATAAATTATGAGAGGCAGATGCATTTAAGGTGAGAAGGAAAAGTCCAAAGGAGATGTGAAGGGCAACGTTTCACACAGTGATGTGTAGCTGGAACAGGCTGACAAGGGAAGTGATGAAAACAGACATGATAGTGCTGATTAAAAGCTGCTAAACTGACACATGATATGCAGGGAATGGAGCAATAGTAATGATGTACAGGCAGAAGGGATTTATTTTAATTTGGCCTTGTGGTCGGCGCAGACACTTTAGTCTGAAGGGTGCGTTCCTGTGGCATAATGATCTACGACTAGCCATTGAATGTCACGCTTATAGATGATAGAAAGGGTTTCAGGATTTAGAACATAAAGCGTAGAGCACAACAGAACAGTACAGATCCTTCGGTCCTTGGTATTGTGTCACCCTTTTCATCATCATCATTATTATGTGCTTTGTCATTTGACGTGAGCTATCATGGTCTTCTAATTGCCTTTAACCTGACTGTGGGGAAAACCGCCTTCATGCTGCTGTTTTTCCTCTTTTCTCTATTCATAACCATGAATCGAACCCTTCACTCCTACATAAGCCCCCATTTACCTAACATCCATCTGCCTATCTAAGAGTTTCTCAAATGCCCCTAATGTAACTGCCTCTACCACCACCCCAGTAGGGTGTTACACACACTTATCATTCCCAGCATAAAATAACTTAATTCTGACATTCCCCCTATACTTTCTTCCAATCACCTTAAGTTTTTATTTTTTAAATTTAGAGATGCAGCATGGTGACAGACCCTTCCTGCCCTTAGAACTCACATCACCCAATTAACCTAACAAACCATATGTCTTTGGAATGTGGGAGGAAACCAGAGCACCCAGAGGAAACCCATGCAGTCACAGGGAGAACATTCAAACTCCTTACAGGCGATGGTGGGAATTGTACCTCAGTTGCTGGCTCTGTAAAGTGAAGTGTTAACTGCTATGCAACCAGGCATAGCATTATGATCCTTGTAAACACAAAGTACACTGCAGATGCTGTGGTCAAAGCAACACGTACAACACTCTGGAGGAACTCAGCAGGTCAGACAGCATCCGTGGAAGCGAACAGTCAACGTTTCAGGCCGAGACCCTCCGTCAGCACTGAAGAGGAAGGGGGCAGAGGTCCTATAAAGAAGGTGGGGGGAGGGTGGGAAGGAGAAGGCTAGTAGGTGCCAGGTGAAAAACCAATCAGAGGAAAGATCAAGGGGTGGGGGAGGGGAAGCAGGGAAGCAGTTAATTATGATCCTTGTATTAGCCATTTCTGCCCTTAGGAAAAATTTCTGGCTGGCCACTCTTTCTATGCCTCTAGGCATCTTGTACACCTCTATTAGCTCACCTCTCATCCTCCTTCGCTCCGAAACCCTAGCCCATTTAACCTATCCTTATAAGACGTGCTCCCTAATCTAGGCAGCATCCTGGTAAATCTCCTCTACACTTTCTCTACAGCTTCTCCATCCTTCTTATAATGAGGCATCCAGGACAGAACACAATATTCCAAGTACGTATTCCCAAAATAGTCTAACCTGCAGGACACTTATTTATGTATGGATGGCATGTATTTCGGTACGTGAGCCAATAATAAACTAGTACCAAAGCCTACTGGCCTGATCCTACAGCCGCAGTGTTTCTGTGGCTCATCCAGCTTTGTTGCTGTTCAGTAATAAACCCTGCGCACAGGAACACAGTGTTGCAGATGGCACTGAGTGACAAGGTTGGTGGTTAGGAGTTGGCCAGGAATTGGAATTTTTGTCATGGGATATTTTAATGAGCACTGGAATCAACCATCAGATTTATGTATCAGTTACTCTGCTGCCCGAGAAAACATACACACATTGGAACCTGAAAATGCTGACAGGGGAGATAAAAGAGAAGATTGAGTATATTAGTTGGTGTTGTTTTGGCAGCAATTACATGACAACTGCAACACCCCTACAACAAAGTGGCAGTGGGATTTGTGTGCAAATAACACTTCGGGTAGGATTAGCACACAGACTAGTCCTCTGACTAGGCGTACCCTATTCAAACAAAGATCAAAAGTTTAAATAAACAGTCCCTTTCAGACTCTCAAATGATATCTTTGAATTCCAGAAATAAAGCACAAAACAAGACATGTCTCATTCAATAACAACTAACGTATGTCATGGATTAAGGGTGTAGGAAGAGGAATGTTTACTTTTGGGATCAAGATAAAAGACACCCTTACAAAATGCCTAAAATGTAATCAAAGATTAACTCCTTGGCATCCCAGTGGAATGACAAGAGACAAAATCAGTTTATGGCTTTCCCTTTCCAGTAACTGACTCACACTCTCCATCATAGAATGAGTAGCAAGGTCACAAGGCCATTACTTCTGGCCTGAGATACACTAACTCCTTACTCTAGTCATTGTCTTGAAAGGCCAGTCTCCATCTGTTTTGAAAGCATCTGCCACATCTGTCAAAGACACAGAAAATGCCTGAGGAACTCAACAGGTCCGGCAGTATCTATGGAAGGAAATAAACAGACAACATTTCAGGACGAGATCTTGTGAAGGTTTGAGGGTTGAAACATTGACTGTTTATTCCCCTCCACTGATGCTGCCTGACTTACTGAGTTTCTCCAGCATTTTCTGTGTGTCACTCAAGATTCCTAGCATCTTGCAGAATCTCTTGTGTCACATCAGTCAGCCCTTTGTTGCAAGTGCTAGAGGTAGAGCTATTTCAAACCAGCCCAGTGGCGTGGTAACATAGCGATTACATTTTACAGCGGCAGCTGTTAGGTCAGAACTCACTCCTGCTGCTGTCTGTAAGGAATTTGTACCTACTCCCCGTGATCACGTGGGTTTTCTCAACGTGCTCCGGTTTCCTCCCACATTCCAAAGGCATTCTGTACAAGTTAGGGGTAACCTCCTTTACTCTCTGTATGCTCTCTGTCGCTACCCTCAACTCCAATCTGTTAATTATATTTGCTAACAACACTACACTGATTGGCCTAATCTCAAATAATAATGAGGCAGCCTACAGAGAGGGAGTCATCACCCTGACACAGTGGTGTCAAGAAAACAACCTCTCCTTCAATGTCTTAAAAACAAAGGTACTGATTGTGGACTACAGGATGAATGGAGACGGGCTAACCCCTATTGGCATCAGTGGATCTGGGGTTGAGAGGATGAACAGCTTTAAGTTCCTCAACATAAACATCACTGAGGATTACATTTGGTCTGTACGTACCGGCTGTGTGGTGAGAAAGGCACAACAGCACCTGTTTCATCAAGAGACATCAAAGGATCTGCGGTTGAGAGAGTGAACACTTAGTTCCTCGACATCCACATCACTGAGGACCTCACGTGATCTGTACACACCAGCTGTGTGGTGAAAAAGGCACAACAGCACCTCTTTCACCTCAGACGGTTGAGTAAGTTTGATACGGCCCCCATATCCTAAGAACTTTCTACAGGGGTGCAATTAAGAGCATCCTGACTGGCTGCATCACTGCCTGGTATGGGAACTGTACTCCCTTAGTTGCAGCACTCTGCAGAGAGTGGTGCGGACAGTCCAGCACATCTATAGTTGTGAACTTCCCGTGATTCAGGACATTTACAAGGATACGTGTGTAAAAAAAAAGGTGTGTAGGAACATTGCGGACCCGAATCACCCCAACCACAATCTATTCCAGCTGCTACCATCCAGGAAGTGGTACTGCAAAATAACAGTCAGGACCAACAGGCTCCGGGACAGCTTCTTCCACCAGGCCATCAGACTGATGAACTCACACTGATTTGAGTGTACTCTATATTACATTGACTGTTCTATTTATTGTAATTTATTGTATATTACTATGATTGCACATGGTACATTTAGATGGAGATGTAACATAAAGATTTTTACTCCTCATGTATGTGAAGGGTGTAAGAAGTAAAGTCAATTCAATAGTAAGTTGTGTGTATGCTAATTTGGTGCAGGCTGCACCCTGAACATTTCGGACTGTGTTGGTCGTTAATGCAAACAACGTATTCCACTGCATCGTTCAACATTTCGATGTACTTGTGACAAATAAAACTGAGATTTCTTTATTCTCTCATCTCTTCATTGAAGATGGTAAATGCCTAATTAACTGTGTGCCCCGGTTCAACAATGTCTCAGAAGTGATTGTACCAATTCTTAAAGGTACATTAATCTTCATACAGAGTATGCCAGAACCCTTATGAACTTGTAGGAATTTTCAGAAAAGAAAGTCATCTTCACTATATGCATTATTAACTCAAGATGCAAGAGATTCTGCAGAAATTGAAAATATGAAACAACGCTCAAAATGCTGGGGGCGGGGTCAGGCAGCATCTGTGGAGCAAAATGCACAGACAACATTTCAGGTTGAGACCTTTCACCATCAAACAAGGACTTATGCACACATTTATGCTTACTCTTCATTTCAGTTTTTGCATAATTTATTTAATTTAAATATATATATATAAATAAATACATATATAGAATATAAAGGTACATACACACACACACATACATGCTTACTGTAATTCAGTTTTTTTTCTATATTATTATGTATTGCATTGTCCTGCTGCTGCTGCTAGGATAACAAATTTCACAACATATACCAGTGATATTAAACCTGATTCTGACATCAGATGAAACCACGTTAACTAGTCACAGAAATCAGTTTACGCAACCAGCTAATCATACACAGAGATGTATATGCATAGTTATAAACCTGACCAAACATTCCTTTATTCAATGTCAGCCTTCTGAAGTGCAAACTGCCTTCATTTTTGGTTGTAATTCACATTCCTAAGGAATGTATTTGTGATCCTAGTAACTTTAATGAAACACATTGTCTTCACATGCTTCTGGATTGCTCAATCCACTCTGATGATTTTGCTTACTTACTTACTGCCTGTTACACTGCTGCTGTTTAGGGCAGCAGTGAAGGTCCTCCGTCTCTGGCGGTGTTCAGGGCTTCCTTCATCCTGTCAGCAGCTTCCTCTTGGTTTTCACTGCTGTCAGTGTTGCAAGACCCCAGTGGAGATCAGGAATACCGTCAGTTGTTAGCCCTGAACTGAACCCCTGAGGACCGGTGGACAACTCTTAGTCTGGCCTCTGCCCTTTGACCTGTTTGGCATGGGTGACCCTACCCAGAGCCAAAGCATAAAGCCCTGACTCCAGCCAACATAGCTCTCTGGGTCATTGAGGCACGCAAGCCTTCAAACCACAACAAGGTTGTGGTCCACTTGGAGGATACAGTTTTCATCTTAATATAATTTTATTCTGTTTTTTATTTTATTGACATTGAGCATGGAGTAAACCCTTCTGGCCCTTTGAGCCATGGCACGCAGCATCACCCAGTTTAATCTTAGCTTGATCATGGGCCAATTTACAATGATCAATTAACCTACCAAACGGTACGTCTTTGGACTGTGGGAGGAACCTGGAGCACCCGGAGGAAACCCACGTGGTCAAAGGGAGAATGTTACAGGCAGCGGTGGGAATTGAAACTGGGTTACTGGTACTGTAGAGCATTGTGTGAACCATTACTCTACTGTGCCGTCCCTTTATTGCCTCAAAAACTCTGCACAATTATAGACAGCACTTTATAAACTTTCTAAACATAAACTTAAGAAGGTTCTCTGCCCAAAACTTCCACAGTTTATTCATTTCCATAGATGCTGCCTGACCTGCTGAGTTCCTCCGGCATTTTGTGTGTGTTACTCTGAATTTCCAGCAACTGCAATATCGCTTGTGTTCAGTTTAATGATTTTTAATAACTTCTACAGTAGCTTCAGTTATGCATCATCAGAGTTGGGTAAGAGATTTCTGAAGCTGTCCACTACATAAACAGGCCCTTCAACTGACCATGCTCAGGCTAGCCTTTCTGCCCATCTATACTATCACTACAGGACTGATATTTCTGTTTACATGATTGTCAAAATGCTTCTTAAATGTAGTAACTGTGCATATAATATTTCAGTAATCTTGTGAATATATTGCTTGATTAAACATTCTTGTTTGTTTAAATAATTATGTTATATGTAAAAATAAGTGAATTGCATACGCCATCACGCTACCAAGTGATACATGGGAGCCTCACTTAAAGTGTACAGAGTACTCTGGTGCCTTCTTTTGAATTGGATTGATGTTTTGAAGTTACAAAACATAAGAGCAATTGTATCTGATTTCAGTGTAGTAATTGTATCTGGTGCGTTTCTGTATTTAGTTTGTTACCAGATGCCAAATACAGCCTCTACCTTGGTTGTTTCATTTGGCTCTCAGCTCCATGCATCTGTTTTCCATCTGTCCCCTAAAAGACCAATCGAGTCATAGAGCAGAGAAACAGGCCCTTTGGCCCAACTCATGCATGCTCTCCAAGAATCCTATCTAAGCTAGTTCCACATGGCCCTGTTTGGCCTAAATCCTTTAAACCTCTCCTATCCAGTGCACCTAAACAAGTGTCTTTTAAATGTTGTTATTGCACCTTGGGTGACGGGGTGGAATAAAGGAGGTGTAAAGCATTCTTTCCCTCTGCAAGCCTGCAGGTCACTCTTGGACAAGGTGTAGCACCGGCTTAGACCCCCCCCCCCCCCCGCTCCCCCCACCTCGATCAGGGTCACGTGGAGCCATGGCAGCAGGTGGTGGATGGTCGTATGAGCAGCTGGAGTATATCACATGTCCTGGTTATGCGCCCACTGACAACAGGCTGGACAATTTCTGAAGAGTATTGGTAACGGCTGGGGTCACCCATTTGTAAGACACTATCCAGAAAAAGACAATGGCAAGCCACTTCTGCAGAAAAATTTGCCAAGAACAATCATGGTCGTGGATATATATGATCACCTACATCATACAACGCGGCATGTAACGATAATGACGTTTTGCACCCACTTCAACCACTTCCTCGGGAAGCTCGTTCTATATAATGACCACTGTGTGGAAAAAGGTGCCTCTTAGGTTCCTGTTAAATCTTTCCTCTTTCAACTTAACCATATGCCCTCAAGTTTGGTTCAAAGTAATTTTATTATGAAAGTATAAGTGTGTCACCATATACTACCCTGAGATTAATTTTCTTGCAGGCATTCACAGTAGAACAAAGAAATACAATGCAATCAATGAAATACTACTTACACACAGACTGACAAACTACACAAATGCAAAAAGGAACAAGTAATAATCATAATTAATAAATAAGCACCTGACGACCCTGTGATCTCAGAGGCCGATGTTGGGCTGAGTGAACCCTCGCAAGGTGGAAGGTCCCGATGGAGTACCTGGCAAGGCTCTGAAACCCTGTGCCAACCAACTAGCGAGAGTATTCAAGGATATTTTTAACTTCTTGCTTCAAAAAGGCAACAATCATACCAGTGCCTAAGAAGAATAATGTGAGATGCCTTAATGATTATCGCCCGGTAGCACTCACATCTTCAGTGATGAAATGCTTTGAGAGGTTGGTCATGACTAGACTGAACTCCTGCCTCAGCAAGGACCTGGACCCATTGCAATTTGCCTATCGCCACAATAGGTCAATGGCAGATGCAATCTCAATGGCTCGCCACATGGCTTTAGACCACCTGGACAAATCAAACACTTATGTCAGGATGCTGTTCATCGACTATAGCTCAGCATTTAATATCATCATTCGCACAATCCTGATTGAAAAGTTGCAGAACCTGGGCCTCTGTACCTTCCTCTGTAATTGGATCCTTGACTTCTTAACTGTATGAACACAATCTGTGCGGATTGGTGATAACATCTCCTCCTCGCTGCCGATCAACACTAGTGCACTTCAGGGGTGTGTGCTTAGCCAACTGCTCTACTCTCTATATACCCATGACTGTGTGGCTAGGCATAGCTCAAATACCATCTATAAATTTGTTGTTGATACAACCATTGTTGGTAGAATCTCAGATGGTGACTAGAGGCCGTACAGGAGTGAGATATGACAACTAGTGGAGTGGTGTCACAGCAACAACCTGGCACTCAACGTCAGTAAAACAAAAGAGCTGATTGTGGACTTCAGGAAGGGTAAGACGAAGGAGCACATACCAATCCTCATAGAGGGATCAGAAGTGGAGAGAGTGAGCAGTTTCAAGTTCTTGGGTATCAAGATCTCTGAGGATCTAACCCGGTTCCAACATATCGATGCAGTTATAAAGAAGGCAAGACAGCGGCTATACTTCATTAGGAATTTGAAGAGATTTGGCATGTCAACAAATACACTCAAAAACTTCTATAGATGTACCATGGAGAGCATTCTGACTGGCATGGGAGTCAGGCTACTGCGGAGGGTTGTAAATTTAGTCAGCTCCATCTTGGGTACTAGCCTACAAAGTACCCAGGACATCTTCAAGGAGCGGTGTCTCAGAAAGGCAGCGTCCATTATTAAGGACCTTCAGCACCCAGGGCATGCCCTTTTCTCACTGTTACCATCAGGTGGGAGGTACAGAAGCCTAAAGGTACACACTCAGCGATTCAGGAACAGCCTCTTCCTCTCTGCCGTCCGATTCCTAAATGGTTATTAAACATTTGGACACTACCTCACTTTTTTTAATATATAGTATTTCTGGTTTTTTTTGTATGATTTTTAACCTCTTCAAATACATGTATACAGTAATTTATTTATTTATTTGTTTGTTTGTTTGTTTGTTTATTTATTTATTATTATTTTTTTCTCTCTCTGCTAGATTATATATTGCATTGAACTGCTGTTGCTAAGTTAACAAATTTCACGTCTCATGCTGGTGATAATAAACCTGATTCTGATTCTGATAAGTAATTAATTAAAACTGAGAACATGAATTTTAGAGTCCTTGAAAGTGAGTCTATGGGTTATGTTCCGTGATCAGTTCAGAGTTGAAGTGAGTGAAGTTCAATAGGTTCAAGTTAATGTCAGAGAAACGCATACAATAAGCATCCTGAAATTCTTTTTCTTCGCAAACATCCATGAAAATAAAGGCATGCCCCAAAGAATGAATGACAGTTAAATGTTAGAACCCCAAAGCCCCCCAGCTCCCCTCTCCCTCTCCCACACACAAGCAGCACAAAGCAATGACTCCCCCCACCAGCAAAATAGCATCAGCCCCCTCCACCGAGCACTCGCACTCCAGCGTGCAGCAAAGCATCAATAAAGACACAGACTTGCAGTACCCCAAAGGCTACTCGTTCACCCGGTAATTCGACATACCACAGGCTCTCTCACTCCCTGATAAGGGAAAAAGAAGTGTCTCTGTTTCACAGCGAGAGGGGAGACTTAACAAAACAACTCGCCAATTTACGGTGTTAAAAATCTGTGGCGTCACTTTTTCCGAGTTCTGTGCCCTAAGATCTCGGGTCTCTGGGCACACAGCCAACAGCCAGCTCGCTGCTTCCGGTCTCCCGTATATTCCCACGACTCATCAGTTTTCTGTGGTGGCACTGACCTCGAACCTGCCCGCCTCCAGAGCCACGAAAATCTGGAAGGTGCACTAGTCTTCCAGGCCGCGTCCTTGGCATATCGAGAAACAGCAGATCCTGAGGCCCTGAGAGCAGGACCCCTTCCCACAAAGATCCGAAGTCAGCCTGTAACTCCAGGTCAGGGTCTTCAAAAGAACCCTGAAAAGGAAAATAATAGAAATAGGCCAAAGATGCAAGCCAAGGAGTTGCCAATAGGCACTGTCATCTTAAGCACCGCCCTCGGTTGATGCTGGTGCAGGCACTGGTTGCAGGGTATTAACTGTTTCTAAACCTGGTGGGGTGGGACATACCTCCTCGATGGTAGCATTGAGAAGAGCACCTTGCCCAGATGAGTGAGGGGCTTTGACGATGGATGCTGCATTCCTGTGTCAGTGCTCCTTACAGGTGTGCTCAAAGGAGGAGAGGGCTTTTCCTGTGATGGTCTGGGATGAATCCACCATTCTTGTAGGCTGTTCTGTTCTTGGACATTGGTGTTTCCATACCAGGCTGTGATGCAACCAGTCAGGGTACTCTCCACTGTGCCTCTATAGAAGTTGGTTGAAGACTCAGATGGCATACCAAAACTTTTAAGAAAGTAGAGGCACTGCCAGGCTTTTTTTGAAACGTCATTTATGTGCTCGTCCTCTGATATGATAACCCGAATTTAAAGTTACTGCCTCTCTCCGCCTCTGTTCTCACATAATACACCTCATGTTTATAAATTCGCCCCTCCTACAAACCACAGGTCTACAGTTCCGGACAGCTATTTCAGGAAAGGTATCAATAATGTTGAATGAGTTCAGGGAAAATTTTCAAGGACGTTGCCAGCACTTGAGGACCTGAGTTACAGGGAAATGTTGAATAGGTTAGGTCATTACTTCCTGGAGCACAGGAGAATGAGGGGAGAATTGATATAGATGTACAAAATAACGTAGGGAATAGACAAGATAAATGCAAGCAGGTTTTTTATCCCACTAAAATTGGGTTAGAGTAGAACTAGAGGTTCTAGTAGAGGCCAAACTCAGGTTGGAGGAGCAACACCTCATATACCGTCTGGGTAGTCTCCATCCCCTTGGCATGAACATTGAATTCTCCAACTTCTGGTAATTTTGTCCCTCTCCCTTCCATCATCCAAGTTTCACTCTGCCTCCTCCTCCAGCTGCCTATCACCTCTCTCATGATTCTTCCTTCTTCTACTACCCATAGTGCTTTCCCCTTACATTCCTTCTTCACCTTTCCTGCCAATCCCCTCCCTGCTTCCCCTCCCCCACCCCTTGATCTTTCCTCTGATAGGTTTTTAACCTAACACCCACCAGCCTTCTCCTTCCCACTCTCCCCCCCACCTTCTTTATAGGGCCCTCGCCCCCTCCCTCTTCAGCCCAAAATGTTGATTGTTCATTTCCATAGTTGCTGCCTAACCTGCGTGTTGTACGTGTTGCTTTGACCGCAGCATCTGCAGCGTACTTTGTGTTTACAATTTGCTACTCCGCTGCAAAGTCTCTTCGAGGTATGCCTGCCCTGAAGAAGTTTAAATCTTCTTTCCTCTTACTGGTTTTTCACCTGGCACCTACCAGCCTTCTCCTGCCCACCCTCCCCGCACCTTCTTTATAGGGCCCCTGCCTCCTCCCTCTTCAACCTGATGAAGGGTCTCGGCCTGAAACGTTGACTGCTCGTTTCCATGGATGCTGCCCAACCTGCTGATTTCCTCCTGCGTGTTGTGCGTGTTGCTTTGACCCTATCAAAGCCATAAACTTTGCCTTATTAGTCCTCTTTATCACTATTTCTTTCTGTAATTTAATGGTAATTTTTCAGAATCAGATTCAAAATCAGAATCAGGTTTAATATCATCAGCATATGTTACAGTACATTGCAATACGTAATAATAAAAACACAAATTAAAATAATAATTATATATAATTAAATAACTAAAAGAGAGCAAAATAAAGGGAAAAATGGTGAGGTAGTGCACAGAACATGGGTTTACTGTCCATTCAGAAATCTGATGGTGGAGGGGAAGGAGCTGTTCCTGAAACATTGAGTGTGTGTCTTCAGGCTCCTGTACCTCCTCTTTGAAGACGTCCTCAGTGGTGGAGAGGCTAGTGACAATGATCGAGCGGACTAAGTTTGCAACTTTCTACAGCTTTTTCCGATCCTGTGCTGTGGCCTCTGGATACCAGGCGGTGATGCAGCCCATTAGAATGCTTGCCATTATACACCTGTAGAAATTTGCTGGATTCTTTAGTGACACACCAAGTCTCCTCAAACCCCTAGTACAATATAGCCACCGTCATGCCTGGCTCCATGGGCTGAAGTTGGAAAAACCCATTTGCTCTGAAGGAAGGCATTCCTTCAAGGTTCTTGGAAGAAATCGTGAAGAGGTAGCAAAGCTAACAAAGAAGATGTCTATCAGGACTTAAATAGGGATCTTGATCAGTTGTTTATGAGGGCCAAGAAATGGCAAATAGAGTTTAATTCTAATAAGTGCATTTTAGGACAAATGAAGGTAGGATTTTCGGTGGGCCCTGGGAAATGTTGTAGAACATTGGGACTTAAGGTTACAAGTACGTGGTTCCTTTAAATTGTCATCACAGGTAGACAAGGTATGAAGAAAGCTTCTAGTAAAATGGCTTAATTTGTTGGGATACTGAGTTTAGAAATCAGGATGCTGTGTGAAGTTGTATTTAAATATTCTGTTCACCATGTTCTCAAAAAGATGCCAATAATCTGGAAAAGCTGAAGGGGAGATTTATAAAGATGTTGCTGGGACTCGAGGGACTGAGGCTGAGAAGTTGGGACTTTTTACTTTGGAGAATAAGGAAATGAGATTGTTATCATTATCATCATCATTCTGTGTCGTTTTGCATGGTGTGGGCGATTGTGGTCTTGCATCTGCCTTTAGTCTGAGAAGTTCTAATAAGCTCTTGTACCTCCCTCTGTAACTGGATCCTCGACTTCCTAACTGGAAGACCAAGGTCTGTGCAGATTAGTGTTAATTCCTTCTCGCTGACGATCAACACTGGCGCACCTCAGGGGTGTGTGCTTAGCTCACTGCTCTACACTCTATATACAAATGACTGTGTGGCTAGGCATAGCTCAAATACCATCTATAAATTTGCTGATGATACAAACAGTGTTGGTAGAATCTCAGGTGGTGACGAGAGGGCGCACTGGAGTGAGATATGCCAAATAGTGGAGTGGTGCCACAGCAACAACCTGGCACTCAACGTCAGTAAGACGAAAGAGCTGAATCTGGACTTCAGGAAGGGTAAGACAAAGGAACACATACCAATCCTCATAGAGGGATCAGAAGTGGAGAGAATGAGCAGCTTCAGGTTCCTGGGTGTCAAGATCTCTGAGGATCTAACCTGGTCCCAACACATTGATGTAGTTATAAAGAAGGCAATACAGCGGCTATACTTTATCAGGAGTTTGAAGGGATTTGGCATGTCAACAAATACACTCAAAATCTTCTATAGTTGTACCTTGGAGAGCATTCTAACAGGCTGTATCACTGTCTGGTATGGAGGGGCTACTGCACAGGACCAAAAGAAGCTGCAGAAGGTTGTAAATCTAGTCAGTTCCATCCTGGGCACTAACCTAAAAAGTATCCAGGACATCTTTAGGGACCGGTGTCTCAGAAGGGCAGCATCCATTATTAAGGACCTCCAGCACCCAGGAGATGCACTTTTCTCACTGTTACCATCAGTTAGGAGATACAGAAGCCTGAAGGCACACCCTCAGTGATTCAGGAACAGCTTCTTCCCCTCTGCCATACGATTCCTGAATGGACTTTGAAGCTTTGGACACTACCTCACTTTTTTTAATATACAGTATTTCTGTTTTTGCACATTTTTAAATAATCTATTCAATATACATAATTGATTTACTTGTTTATTTATTATTATGTTTTACTTTATTTATTATTATTTGTTTTCTCTCTCTGCTAGATTATGTATTGCATTGAACTGCTGCTGCTAAATTAACAAATTTCACGTCACATGCCGGTGATAACAAGCCCGATTCTGATTCAAGACTTCTGTCGATCCTTGATGTAACTCATGAATGTCATGTACTGTCGACCACAGCTTTTTCTTCCATCAATTGTTTCCGTTATAGGGTATGGAAAATTATGAAGGGCAGAGATAATCCTTTTTTCCCAGTATTGGGGAATCAAGAACTAGAGGCATTAGGTTGACGGTCAGAGGGCCGAGATTGAATAGGAGCTTAAGAGACAACTTTTACACCTAGAGAGTGGTCAGTACACAGATTAAGCTGCAAGAAGTGAAACAGACAGGCACATTGACATAGATACACTTGGATAGGAACGTAGAAAGGTATGTTCTAAGTATGTCCTGGCAAAGGGGATTGGCTTAGATGGGTGCCTTGGCAGGCATGCGTCAGTTGAACTGAAGGTCCTGTACCCCTGCTGTGTGACTCTGTGACTCTGAGAGACCTTGTACATATCAGAATCAGGTTTCATATCATTGGTGTATGTTGTAAAATTTGTTATTTTCTGGCAGCAGTACACTGCAATACCTAGTGATAAAAATAATAAATTACGATATGTATATCTGTAAAAAAAGAAAATTAAATGAAATGCAGTAAGTAGTGCATAATGAGAGGAAAAAATAGTGAGATAACATTCATGGGTTCATTGTCTATTCAGAAATCTGATAGAGGAAGGGAAGAAGCTGATCCTAAAATGTTGAATGTGTATCTTCAGGCTCCTGTATTTCCTACTTAATAGTAGCAATGAGAAGAGGGATTCAAGTCAAGCCAAGTCACTTTTTATTGTCATTTCGACTATAACTGCTAGTACAGTACACAGTAAAAACGAGACAATGTTTTTCAGGACCATGGTGTTACATGAAACAGTGCAAAAACTAGACTGAACTACGTAAAAAAAAACACAGAAAAAACAAACTACACTAGAATACAGACCAACCCAGGACTGCATAAAGTGCACAAAACAGTGCAGGCGTTACAATAAATAATAAACAAGACAATAGGGCAGTGAGTTGTGTCAGTCCAGGCTTTGGGTATTGAGGAGTCTGATAGCTTGGGGGAAGAAACTGTTACATAGTCTGATCGTGAGAGCCCGAATGCTTTGGAGCCTTTTCCCAGATGGCAGGAGGGAGAAGAGTTTATATGAGGGGTGTGTGGGGTCCTTCATAATGCTGTTTGCTTTGCAGATACAGTGGGCAGTATAAATGTCTGTAATGGTGGGAAGAGAGACCCCAATGATCTTCTCAGCTGACCTCACTATCCGCTGCAGGGTCTTGCGATCCGAGATGGTGCAATTTCCAAACCAGGCAGTGATGCAGCTGCTCAGGATGCTACCAATACAATCCCTGTAGAAAGTGATGAGGATAGGGGGTGGGAGATGGACTTTCCTCAGCCTTCGCAGAAAGAAGAGATGATGCTGGGCTTTCTTTGCTATGGAGCTGGTGTTGAGGGACCAGGTGAGATTCTCCACCAGGTGAACACCAAGAAATTTGGTGCTCTTAATGATCTCTACCGAGGAGCCGCTGATGTTCAGCGGGGAGTGGTCGCTCCATGCCCTCCTGAAGTCAACAACCATCTCTTTTGTTTTGTTCACATTCAGAGACAGGTTGTTGGCTCTGCACCAATCCATTAGCCGCTGTACCTCATCTCTGTAAGCTGACTCGTCGTTCTTGCTGATGAGACCCACCACGGTCGTGTCATTGGCGAACTTGATGATGTGGTTCGAGCTGTGTGTTGCAGCACAGACGTGGGTCAGCAGAGTGAACAGCAGTGGACTGAGCACGCAACCCTGGGGAGCCCCTGTGCTCTGTGTGATGGTGTTGGAGATGCTGCTCCTGATCCGGACTAACTGAGGTCTCCCAGTCAGGAAGTCTAGGATCCAGTTGCAGAGGGAGGTGTTCAGACCCAGTAGGCTCAGCTTTCCAATCAGTTTCTGAGGGATGATTGTGTTGAATGCTGAACTGAAGTCTATGAACAGCATCCGAACGTTTGTGTCTTTTTTGTCCAGGTGGGTGAGGGCCAGGTGGAGGGTGGTGGCAATGGCATCATCTGTTGAACAGTTGGGACGGTACACAAACTGCAGGGGGTCCAGTGAGGAGGGCAGCAGGGTCTTGATGTGCCTCATGACGAGCATTTTGAAACACTTCATGATCACCCAGGATTGTCACTGGACTAGATGTCACTTTATTGAGTTATCACTTTTTAAAGATGTCCTGAATGCTGGGAAGGCGAGTGCCCATGATGGATTTGGCTGTGTTTACAACTTTCTGCAGCTTTTTCTGATCCGATGCAGTGGTCACTCCATACCAGGTAGTGACATAACCGGTCAGAGTGCTCTCTACTGTGGAATGATCGCTGGTACATCTATACAGACTTGCGAGTGCTTTTGGTGACATAATAATTCTTCCGAATCTCCTAGTGAAACAGACCTTGTCGTGCCTTCTTTGTAACTGCATCAATATGTTGGGCCTAGCATAGACCTTCAGAGATGTTGATACCGAGGAGTTTGAAACTGTTCACCCTTTCCACTTCTGATCTCTTGACAAAGACTGGTGTGTGTTCCCTCGACTTACCCACCTGAAGCCCATAATCAATTCCTTGGTCTTACTGACACTGAGTGCAAGGTTGTTACTGTGACACCACTCCAGCAGCTGATCTATCTCGCTCCTGTATGCCTCTGTCACCATCTGAATTTCTGACAACAATAGCTGTGTCATCAGCAAATTTATAGATACCGCTTGAGTTGTGCCTAGCCACACAGTCATGAGTGTAGAGAGAGAAGAGCAGTGGGCTGAGCATGCATCCTTGAGATGTGGCAGTATTGACTGGCGGTGAGGAGGAGATGTTATTTCCAATCCACACAGAGATGTCTCTATCTCTACATCTGGCAGCAATATCACATTGATTCTTTTGTGGCTGCTATACTTATCTTCATCTGTAGAGCCAGAGCAATAACTGAAACTAAAATAAAATGCTTAGGTGGCAAAAACCCAAGTCAATGTGGTGTTCTGTGATACTCAAACCACCCTGTCTGGAACCAACGATCATTCCACAGTCAAAATCAATGAGATCACAGTTCTTCCCCAGTCTGATGTTAGGTCGAAACAACAAATGAACCGTTTAGAAACATAGAAAACCTATAGCACAATACAGGCCCTTCGGCCCACAATGCTGTGCCAAATATGTACTTAATTTAGAAATTACCTTAGTTTACCCATAGCAGTCTATTTTTCTAAGCTCCATGTACCTGTCCAGGAGTCTCTTAAAAGACCCTATCGTATCTGCCTTCACCGCCATCACTGGAAGCCTATTCCACACACTCACCACTCTCTGCACAAAAAAACTTACCCCTGACATTTCCTCTGTACCTACTTCCAAGCGCCTTAAAACTGGGCCCTCTTGTGTTAACCATTTCAGCCCTGGGAAAAAGCCTCTGACTATCCACACGATCAATGCCTCTCATCATCTTGTACACCTCTATCAGGTTACCTCTCATCCTCCATCACTCCATGGAGAAAAGGCCAAGTTCACGCAACCTATTCTCATAAGGCATGCTCCCCAATCCAGGCAACCTCCTTGTAAATCTCCTCTGCACCCTTTCTATGGTTTCCACATTCTTCCTGTAGTGAGGTGACCATAAATGAGCACAGTACTCCAAGCGGGGTCTGACCAGGGTCCTATAGCTGTAACATTACCCCTTGGCTCTTAAACTCAATCCCACAATTGATGAAGGCCAATGCATCGTATGCCGTCATAACCACAGAGTTAACCTACACAACAGCTTTGAGCATCCTATGGGCTCAGACTCCAAGATCCCTCTGATCCTCCACACTGCCAAGAGTCTTACAATTAACACTATACTCTGCCATCATATTTGACCTACCAAAATGAACCACCTCACGCTTATCAGAATTGAGCTCCATCTGCCACTTCTCAACCCAGTTTTGCATCCTATCAATTTCCCACTGTAACCTCTGACAGCCCTCCACACTATCCACAACACCTCTAACCTTTGTGTCATCAGCAAATTTACTAACCCATCTCTCCATTTCCTTATCCAGGTCATTTATAAAAATCACAAAGAGAAGTGATCCCAAAACAGATCCCTGAGGCACACCGCTGGTCACCAATCTCCATGCGGAATATGACCCACTGCTTGCTTTCTGTGGCAAGCCAGTTCTGGATCCACAAAGCAATGTCCCCTTGGATCCCATGCCTCCTTACATTCTCAATAAGCCTTGCATGGGGACCTTGTCAAGTGCCTTGCCGAAATTCATATACACTACATCTACTGCTCTACCTTCTTCACCATGTTTAGTCACATCCTCATAAAATTCAATCAGGCTCGTAAGGAACAACTTGCCTTTGACAAAGCCATGCTGACTATTCCTAATCATATTATGTCTCTCCAAATGTTCATAAATCCTGCCTCTCAAAATCTTTTCCATCAACTTACCAACCACTGAAGTAAGACTCACTGGTCTATAATTTCCCAGGCTAACTCTACTCCCTTTCTTGAATAAGGGAACAACATCTGCAAACCTCCAATCCTCTGCAACCTCTCCCATCACCATTGATTATGTAAAGATCATTGCCAGAGGCTCAGCAATCTCCTCCCTCAACTCCCACAGTAGCCTGGGGTACATCTCATCCAGTCCCGGAGACTCTTCTAACTTGATGCTTTCCAAAAGCTCCAGCACATCCTCCTTCTTAATGTCTATATGCTCAAGCTTTTCAATCTGATGTAAGTCATCCCTACAATCACCAAGATCTTTTTCCGTAGTAAATACAGAAGCAAAGTATTCATTAAGTACCTCCGCTACCTCCTCCGGTTCCATACACACTTTACTACTGTCACACTTGATTGGTCCTATTCTCTCATGTCTTATCCTCTTGCTCTTCACATATTTGTAGAATGCCTTGGGGTCTTTAATCCTGCTCGCCAAGGATCATGGCCCCTTCTGGCTCTCCTATTTTCATTCTTAAGCTCCTTCCTGCTAGACTTATAATCTTCTAGATCTCTATCATTACCTAGTTTTTTAAACCTTTCATAAGCTTTTCTTTTCTTTTTGACTAGATTTTCAACAACCTTTGTACACGATGGTTCCTGTACCCTCCCATCCTTTCCCTGTATCATTGGAACATACTTATGCAGAACGCCACTCAAATATCCCCTGGACATTTGCCACATTTCTTCTATACATTTCCCTGAAAACATCTGTTCCCAATTTATGCTCCCAAGTTCCTGCCTATCAGCTTCATATTTCACCTTACTCCAATTAACTGTTTCCCTAACTTGTCTGTCCCTATCCCTCTACAATGCTATGGTAAGGGAGATAGAATTGTGATCACTATCTCCAAAATGCTCTCCCACTGAGAGACCTAACACCTGACCAGGTTCATTTCCCAATACCAGATCAAGTACAGCCTCTCCTCTGGTAGGCCTATCTACATATTGTGTCAGGAAACCTTCCTGAACACAGCTGACAAACTTTACCCCATCTAAACCCCTTGCTCTAGGGAGATGCCAATCAATATTTGGGAAATTAAAATCTCCCTCCACGACAACTCTGTTATAATTACACCTTTCCAGAATCTCTTTCCCTATCTGCTCCTCAATGTCCCTGTTACTATTGGGTGGTCTATAAAAAACACCCAGCGGTTATTGGCCCCTTCCTGTTTCTAACTTCCACCCACAGAGACTCAGTAGACAATCCTTCCATGATTTCTTTCTTTTCTGCAGCCGTGACACTATCTCTGATCAGCAGTGCCACCTCACAACTCTTTTGCCTCCTTCCTGGTCCTTTTCTGAAACATCTGAAGCCTGGCACTCTAAGTAACCATTCCTGCCCTTGAGCCATCCCAGCCTCTGTAATGGCCACAATGTCATAGCTCCAAGTACTGATCCACGCTCTGAGCTCATCAACTTTGTTCATGATGCTCCTTGCATTAAAATAGACACATCTCAAACCATCAGTCTGGCTATTTTCCTTCTCGATCAACTGCCTATCCTCCCTCTCACACTGTTTCCAAGCTTTCTCTATTTATGAGTCAACCACCCCTTCCTACATCTCTTCAGTTCGGTTCCCACCCCCAGCAATTCTAGTTTAAACTCTCCCCAACAGCCTTAGAAAACCTCCCTGCCAGGAGATTAGTCCCCCTTGGATTCAAGTGCAACCTGTCTTTTTTGTACAGGTCACGCCTGCCCCAAAAGAGGTCCCAATGATCCAGAAATCTGAATCCCTGCCCTCAGCTCCAAACTCTCAGCCACGCATTTATCTTCCACCTCATTCAATTCCTATACTCACTGTCACGTGGCACAGGCAGTAATCCCGAGATGACTACCTTTGAGGTCCTGATTCTCAACTTCCTTCCTAACTCTCTGTAGTCTGCTTTCAGGACCTCTCCCTTTTCCTACCTATGTCATTGGTACCAATATGTACCATGACCTCTGGCTGTTCACCTCTCACCTCAGGATATCATGGACGCAGTCAGAAACATCCTGGACCCTTGAACGTGGGAGGCAAACAACCATCCATGTTTTTTTCCTACGTCTACAGAATCGCCTGTCTGATCCCCTGACTATAGAGTCCCCTATCACTGCTGCCATCCTCTTCCTTCCCCTACCCTTCTGAGCCACAGGGCCAGACTCTGTGTCAGAGGCATGGCCACTGTTGCTTCCCCCAGGTAGGCCGTCCCCCCCAACAGTACTCAAACAGCAGTGCTTATTGTTAAGGGGGACAGCAACAGGGATACTCTCTGGCATCTGACTCCTGCCCTTCCCTCCCCTGACTGTTACCCACTTACCTGTTTCCTGAGGCCTCGGTGTGACTACTTGTCTATAGCTCCTCTCTATCACCTCTTCACTTTTCCTAACCAGATGAAGGTCATCGAGCTGCATCTCCAGTTCCCTAACCCGCTCCCTAAGGAGCTGCAGCTCGACGCAGCTGGCACAGATGTGGCCATCAGGGAGGCTGGGAGTCTCCCAGACTTCCCACATCTAACACCGAGCACAGAACACCGGCCTCACAGGCATACTTCCTGTTTCTATTCCTCACAGGTAACTTACCTCGTCCCGTTATCACCGAAGCCTGAATGAGCCAAAGCCCTACCACTCTTCCTCAGGTCACTCCATCGATGACCATTCTACTAGGCAGTGTCTCCCTTTTATGCCTGAACCTTCCTTGCTATCTAACTCACGATTGGTGCTCCGGTTATAGCTGCCGATAGGCCAAGTACAATGGAGAAATGATCTCGAAGCTCCCTTTTTAAATAACTGCCACCAACCTGCAAGGAACCCATCTTGGTAAAGCTTTTGACCATGTCTGCATGCTTTTATGCTTTGATTTGCTGCCATGTGATTGGCTGATAAGTTATTTCCATTAATGAGCAGGTGTACAGATATAGCCAATAAAGTGACCGCTGAGTGAATGACATTCCTGCTTTCTGTCATCATCAACTCTTCACCTGGAGAACCCTTTCTCCTTTAATTAGTAATGCCCTGGAACCATTGTCAACATGCCAACACGGTTTGCTGTTACTTCTTCGTGAGAGTGGTAGATTGCCAAATAAAATTTCACTGAGGTTTTTTATCTGGTTGCAGATGTCAAACTGGTAACTCACGAAAATGCCTGAAAATGGTGGATTTTGAAAATCCATCAATGTCTTTTTTGTGTGGTCCAAACCCCAAAGTAACAGGGAGGGGAGGATGTGCCTGGTGCAGGAGCCCTGTTTGAATGCAGTGGTAATTACAGACGATCATCTGTTGAAGGGACAGGAAGCCAGAAAGTCAAGGATCAGCTTCAAGGATTAACTTCACTTGCCATATACGTTTACACGTATTAGGAACTTGCTGTGGTGTGTTGGCACGGCATGCAAAAAATAACAACGTTCAGCAATCATAAAGAATAAAGAATTATCTAAAATATAAACTTAGGGGTTAATGCAATGTTAGCATTGATAGAATATAAAAACAAGGATGTAATGTTGAGGCTTTACGAGGCATTGGTCAGACTGTAATTGGAGTATTGTGAGTAGCTTTAGGCCCCTTATCTAAGAAAGGATCTGCTGACACTGGAGAAAGTTCAAAGGAGCTCCACAGAAATGATTCCGGGATTGAAAGGATTATCATATGAATGAACATTTGCTGGTTCTGGGCCTTTACTCGCTGTAATTTAGAAGAATGAGGGGGGGATCTCATTGAAAAACTTCAAATGTTGATAAGCCTTGATAGAGTAAATGTGGAGAGAATGTTTACGAAAGTGGCGGAGTCTAGGACCAGAGGGCACAAGCTCAGAATAGAGGGACTTCAATTTAGAATGGAAATGAGGAGGAATTTCTTTAACCAGAGGGTGTGGAATTCATTACCACTGGCAGCTGTGAAGGCCAGGTCATTGAGTGTATTTAATGTGATGGTTGATAGATTCTTGCTAAGTCGGGTCATGAAAGGTTATAGGGAAAGGCAGTAGAAGGAGCTTGTGAAAGATCTGGATCAGCCATGATCAAATGGCGGAGAAGAGTCAATGGTCTTAGTGCGTGGATATGAAATAAAATGTGCATAATTACCAGAACAGAAAGAGCTGAGAACAGGTAAATTCTATCCTTGATCTGCTGGGATGAGGAAGCTGAAGTTTGGGCACTTCAGATCCGAAAGCTCTTTAGGCAAAAGAGGGACAATTGTGGTTAAAGTAGAAGAAGGAATCATAAAGGAATGTGGAAGGTATTGTCCTCAGTTCGGGTAGGACAGAGATGGAAGTATCTGTGGAAGGATGTAGGATCTTGATCTGAAATGTTGGATTGTTCATATCCCCCCATCGATGCTGCCTGACCTGCCAAGTTCAGCCAGCACTTTGTGTGTGTTGCTCCAGATTTCCAGCAGCTGCAGAATCTCTTGCATCGCAGAGAAGGGAGAATCTGAGTGTTTGGAATGAGCTGCTTACACGAAGCTGTTTGGAGGAGCAGCTGTGGGAGTTAGTGGCTTTACAGTATAATGGACGTTGGTCACTAACCTATTTCCTTTGAGAGGGTGACAGATACAGTATGTTGAGAGTGGGAAGAGAAGGGTGACACAGTAGCGTGGCGGCTAGCGCAACGCTTCACAGCACTAGTGATCACCAGTTGGGAGTCAATTCACGCTAATGTCTGTAAGGAGTTTGTACGCTCTCCCCGTGACTGCGTGGGTTTCCCCCAGGCATTTAGTTCCCTCCTACAGCCCAAAGATGTACGGTTAGGGTTGGGGTTGGAATCGTGGGCAGCAGAATCACGGTGACACTTGCGGGCTGCCCCCAGCACAATCCTTGGACTGCATTGGTCACTGGTATAAACAACAGATTTCACTGTACACATGTTAAATTAAACTAGTTTTTAATCTATCTACAGAAGAGTCAGAGAGGGACAATGTGGAAACGACAGCAGAATGGAAAATGGCAGCAAGCGGAACGAGAGTTTCAAGGTCTGTACGAGTGCAGGAACAGCACCAGGCACTGGAAGAGTGAGATAAAGGTCTAAAGGAGACTGAAACAAGGGCTGTTCCACATATCCCACAAAGAGGGAGCACAACACTGACCAGACAGGATCCTACCACCTTTATTTGGAGAGGGAGAGAAGTGGAAGGAGAAGTGTAGGAACAGATTCAGAGAGGTGGATGTCATGATAATGGAGAAGAGCTGGCTGGATCTTCAGACCAACTTGCTGTGTGCAAAATATGAAGAGAGACCGAAAATCCACAGTACAGACCATAGGACATAAGAACAAAATTCGGCCATTTGACCCATCAAATTTGCTCTGCCATTCCATCATGGCTGATTTAATATTCCTCTCAACAGCATTCTCCTGCTTTCTCTCAATAACCTTGGACACCATTTCTAATCAAGTACCTATCAACCTCTGCTTTATATATACCCAATAACTTGACCTCCACAGCCACCTGTGACAATGAATTCCACCGATTTACCACACCCTGGTTAAAGAAATTTCTCCTCATCTCTGTTCTGGAGGGTCTTTCTTGTTTTCTAAGGCTGTCCCCTGGTCTTAGACTCCCCTGCTGTTGGAAAAATCCTCTTCATGTCCACTCTGTATAGGCCTTTCAAAATTCAATATTCATACATCAACCTTTTCACTTCTGGGAACATTTTTGTTTACCTCCTCTGGATCCTCTCCAATACCAGCACATCCTTTCTGAGCTAAGTGGCCCAAAACTACTCCAAGTGTGACCTGACCCATGCCTTATAAAGCCTCAGCATTACGTTCTTGCCTTTATATTCTAGTCCTTTCCAGATGGGCTGGAGGGGACCAGAAAAAAAAAACTGTCCATATGTGGGGGACATCTTCTGGGACCAGGGAAGGGGAGAAAGCGTGGAGACAAAGAATAGATAAGTTATGTGGAGAAAAAAGATCAAGCAGAAACAATAAATCCATCAGTACAGTCCTGTTTGTGGACTTTGGGGACTGAGTGGTGTTTGAAGACTGCATGGAGGAGATAAGATCAGTGACTGCCTGGGAGACAACAGCCTGATGTTCAGTGGCAGCACATTCCAGTGGGAAGCTCGAGAAGAGATCTGAGAGTTGTATTTGCCCTATACAGAATAGAAGTCAGCATGTAAAGCGACAGCAAGTGAACGCCATGAAGGCCTTCATCTACCACATGAAAGCCATGTGGGGACTGGTCTTTGGTGAAGATCATCTGCAAGTTTATGGGACATGTGGTAGATTTGAGTGAGGGTTTAAACAATGCCAGCGAATGATGTGCAATTTAACAATTGATAATATATGAACTAACTAAATAAATAGTGTCATGAGTCATAGAGTATTACAGCACGGAAAAAGGCCTTTCAGCCCATCATGTCTGTACCAAACTGCTATGTTGCCCAATCGCATTGACTTGCATCTGGACTGTAACCCTCTCACCCTCCTTTTCATGTACTTATCCAAATTTCTCTTAAGTGTGGCAATTGAACCTGAATCCACCACTTCTGCTGGCAGCTTGTTCCACAGTCTCCATGACGAAATTCTTCCTCAGTTTCTCCTTAAACATTTCACCTTTCACCCTTAACCCAAGACCTCTAATTCTAGTCACACTCAACCTCAGCGGAAAAAGCCTGCTTGCATTTACCATATCTAAACCCCTCTTAATTTTATATACCTGATGTTATCTTTTCCAATTAATTCTGGCTGCCTACACTGTTTGAGGAAAAGGAAGCGCACCCGCCACTCTGTTTGATCACGTTAAATTAAATTTGTTCCAGATTCCCATCTCACTCTTATTGGCTCATTTGGCAATTAACATGGTCTAGAAATTATTTGCACTAAGCGGCATATTTATTTTATGGAATTCTAAATGGGTACTCTTGTATCTTAAAATAATAGTTCTTCACAATTCAGTAAACTAAATAGACCAAAACCACCCAAGCTGTCAATTAAGTGTATTTGTTGTGTCAGCTTGACACTGAACTCTGATGAAGTCACTGCTGCCTGCTGTATTCCAGGAACTTAGTGGTAAAGGGAGTGTAAACAGTTGGAGGTAATGGCAATGTAACAACTCATTTTATTATGCGGCAGGTTGACTGTGTCACCTGTGGCTCAGTGCGTAACATGAGGGAATTAATTTGGTTTAGTTGATTTTTTAGTTTGGTTAAGTATTGTCACATGCACTGAAATACAGTGAAAAGCTTGTCTTCCATACTGTTCATGGTGCATTGCGATAGGTGCACAGGGGAGAGGTTCCTAACTGATTGCATCTTGGCCTGGTATGGAAACACCACAGCCCAGGAATAGAATAGGCTGTGGGAGGTTGTGGACGCAGCCCAGTCCATCGCAGGCAAAGCCCTCCCCACAAATGAGTATGTTCACATGGAGCACTGCCACAAGAAGGCATCATCCATCATCAAAGACGCCCACCATGCAGACCACGCTCTCTTCTCGACAAAGAACTAGATCTCATGCCACCAGGTTCAAGAACAGTTGTTACCTTATAGTCATTAGGCTCCTGAACCAGCATGGGTAACTTCACTCATCACGATCCTAAGCTGAATCTATGACCTACAGTCAAAGACTCTTCGCAACTCATGTTCTCAAGGTTATTTAAATTGCAGTTTGGTTTCTTTTACACATTGATTGTTTGGTGTGGATAACTTCACTCAACACTATTCTGAACTGATTTGATGATCTATAGACTCACTTTCAAGGACTGCTTACACCTTATATTCTCAGTATTATTTTATTTGCACAGTTTGTCTCCTTTTGCACGTTGGTTGTTTGTCAATCTTTGTATGCAGATTTTTCATAAATCATATTGTATTTCCTGTTTTCCTGTAAATGCCTGCAGGAAAATGAATCTTGGGTAGTATATCGTAACCTACACTGTACGTACAGTACTTTGATAATAAATTCACTTTGGACTTTGAACAAGATAAAACAATAACAATGCCCAATAAAGGGTAAAAGCTACAGAGAAAGTGCATTGCAGATAAACAATAAAGTGCGAGATCATCATGAGGTAGATTGTGAGGTCATCTTCCCATGCAAGAGGTCTGGTCAGGAATCTGATAACAGCAGGATGGACCTCTTCTATGATAAAATAGCCCTTTGACCTCACAATTCACCTCATACTTCATTGTTAAATTTGACGATTGTGGGCTCCAATACCAAAGTCAAAGTCAAAGTTGAGTTTATTGTCATGCACACAGGTCCACGTACGTACAGGTGCATTGAAAAACTGACTTGGCGCAGCATTACAGGCACGCAGCTTTAGATAAGCAGCATTCATAAAAAAGCATGAACTAAACATAAATATTTCATACATTTCATAAGAAAGAGCACAATTAGAACAAAACAAAGTCCATTTTAGGGTTAAAAAATACTTTTGTAACACTTAAAGACTTCTGAGGGTGCTCAGCTTCCTTCCTGACTTGCTGAATGCCCATGTTGTGTAGGGTGTAACGGTTTTCATGTAACAGTGCAATGTTAGAGGCAGTTAGTTGTCAAACGCAATTCTTTAGAACTGCAGTCACAAATAGTCTTGGATTGTTTAATCAATCATTCAAGCTTAATCAAATCATTCAACCATACATCGATGCAGCTGAACGAGACAGATGATGGCAGGTTTCTGCGTGTTTTCTTTACGAAACACCGTTAGCATTATAGAATGCGCTATGAATATTGCTCATTATCATTCCAAATCTTATATTGCGAATAAATTTGCAATTCCCCATCTGCTGAGGTGTGTCACACAAGAGATTCTGCAGAACTTCTGGAAACCTTGAGCAACACACACACACGATGCTGGACGAACTCAGCAAGTCAGGTTGCATCCATGGCGAGAAATGATGTCTTCCATCTAACACTTACCTTTGTCTTCATTCACCCTCCACAACTCAACCAAGCCAACCAGTTAACTGGTCTCACCTATAACCAGAGTGTGGCACATGGCCAAGTGGTTAAGGCGTTGGACTAGCGATCTGAAGGTCGTGAGTTTGAGCCCCAGCTGAAGCAGCATGTTATGTCCTTGAGCAAGGCACTTAACCACACATTCCAGTCTACCCGGCTGAAAATGGGTACCGGCAAAATGCTGGGGGTTAACCGGGAGTCTCGTACTCTCGGTCGTTTCACGCCACGGAAACCGGCATAAGCACCGGCCTGATGAAGTTATAAGCCTTTAACTTTAACCTATAACCTGCCAGTTTGTATATCTCCAGTCTCCCTCTCCTACCACCTTCTTATTCTGGCCTCTGCCCAATTCAGAATCAGAATCAGTTTTATTATCACAGGCATGTGTTGTGAAATTTGTTAACTTAGCAGCAGCAGTTCAATGCAATACATAATATAGAAGAAGAAGAAAAAAAAATAATAATAATAATAAATGAATGAATAAATCAATTACAGTATACATATATTGAATAGATTAGAAATTGTGCAAAAACCAGAAATAATATATATTACAAAAGTGAGGTAGTGTTCATGGGTTCAAAGTCCATTTAGGAATCAGATGGCAGAGGGGAAGAAGCTATTCCTGAATTGCTGAGTGTGTGCCTTCAGGCTTCTGTACCTCCTTTCTGATGGTAACAGTGAGAAAAGGGCATGCCCTGGGTGCTAGAGGTCCTTGGAAATGGATGCTGCCTTTCTACACCTCTCCTTGAAAATGTCTTGGGCACTTTGTAGGCTGGTACCCAAGATGGAGCTGACTGAATTTACAACCCTCTGCAGCTTCTTCCGGTCCTGTACAGTAGCCCACATCCTCCACCCCATACCAGACAGTGATGACGCCTGTCAGAATGCTCTCCACATTACATCTACAGAAGTTTTGGAATGTATTTGTTGACATACCTAATCTCTTCAAACTCCTAATTAAGGATAGTCACTGTCTTGCCTTCTTTATAACTGCATCACTATGTTAAACCTTTCAAACCTAATGAGAGTCTTGACCTGAAATGTTGAATCTCCATTGATGCTGTCCGACCTGCTGAGTTCCATTTTGTGTGCATTACTCTGGATTTCCAGCATCTTCAGAACCTGTAGTTTTAATATATTTTACAGAAAGTGATAGATACATCCCGGTCCATCACAGGCAAAGCCCTCCCCACCACCGAGCACATTACAAGGAGCACTGCCGCAAGAAAGCAGCATCTATCATCATCTAGGTCATGCTCTCTTCTCACTGCAACTATTGCGAAGGAGCTACAGAAGCCTTATGTTCCACACCACCAGGTTCAGGAACAGTCATCACTCTTCAACCATCAGGCTCTTATCCAGCATGGGTAACGCCACTCAACTCAGCACAACTGTATCTACAACCTACAGGACTCAGCAACTTACGTTCTCAGTATTACTTTATTTAATGACTGGTTCAAGCTGACGGGAAGGTGACGGTAACTTAAATAACCAACTGCTACAACAGCGGTATGCAGAAGAGTATCTCTGGACACACAACACGTCAAACCCTGAAGTGGACGGGCTCCAGCAGCAGAAGACCACAAACATACAACTCAGTGATCTCTTTATTAGGTACAACCGTACCTAATAAAGTGGCTACAGCATGTATATTCAATAACAAATCAACGGAGCTGCATGTGATCTGTACATCTGTCTGGGCCTGTGAGTTTTGAGGATGTGGACCTTCCACACAGAAAGGGTCAGCTTGGTCAACTTTCCCAAGATTCCCTGCTTGCTGTACTGAGCAGCTGCTTAGCCACAATAACAAGCACAAACTGAATAGGCCGAATGGGCTATCGGGAGGCATTGGAGACACGAAGTGCATGAAGCGGTGACTGCGCTGTTGTCACTGATCAAAACTCAAAGTTCAAAGTAAATTTATTATCAAAGTACATATATGTCACTATATACAACCCTGAGATTCATTGTCTTCCTGCCATACTCAGTAAATCCATAATAGAATAATGACGATAACAGAGTCAATGAAATACTGCACCAACTTGGGTGTCCAACCAGTGTACAAAAGACAACAAACTGTGCAAATACAAAAAGAAAGAAATAATAATAATAAATGAATAAGAAATAAATATCGAGAATATGAGATGAAGAGTCCTTGCAAGTGAGTCCATAGGTTGTGGGAATATTTCAGGAAGAGGCAAGTGCAGTAGAGTGATGCCATTTGATTCAAGAGTGTGATCGTTCAGGGGTAATAATTGATGCACCATCAATAACTCACTCTGAGACGTAGAGGCGAGATATCGGCTTTTATTGACTAGAAGAAGGAACAAGCAGTGGTTAACCACCATACTACATCCTGGAGACAGAGAGGCCGGGCTCAGACCTCAATCGCCTTTATACAGGGGGTCTGTGGGAGGAGCCACAGGAGCAGTCAGCAGGGGACGTGTCCAGACAGGTATATGTAGTTCACCACAATAATGGTGCCTGATCTTGATGGTGTGAGTTTTGAGGCTCCTGTACCTTCTTCCTGATGGTGGCACCCAGAAGAGAGTATACCCTAGGTGGTGGAGTCCCTGGTGATGGGTGCTGCTTTGCTGCGACAATGTAGATGTGCTCAGTGGTGGGGAGGGCTTTACCTGTGATCTGAATCCATTACATATTGTAGGATTTTCCATTTAAGGGCACTCGTGTTTCCATATCAGGCAGTGATACAGCCAGTCAATATACTCTCCAATGCACATCTATGGAAGTTTGTCAAAGTTTTAGATGTCATGCCGAATCTTCACAAACTCCTAAGGATGTAGAGGTGATGTCATGCTTTCTTCATAATAGCACTTTTGTGCAGGGCACAGGACAGATCCCCTGAAATGATAACACCATTAAAGTTACTGACCCTCTCTACCTCTGATTCCCAATGAGCACTGGCACATGGTCCTTCAGTTTCCTCCTCTTGAAGTCAATAATCAGCTCCTTGATCTTGCTGGCACTGAGTAAGAAGTTGTTGATGTGGCACCATTCAGACAGATTTTCAATTCCCTTCCTATATGCTGCTAATAATCATTAGCATATCTTAATGCTACACTGTAATGGTATCACAACCATCCAAGGGAATAGAAGTCTGTGGTTAACAGCAGTGAGAGGCGAGAGCCGACATCAGAATCAGATTTATTATCACTGACATGTGTCATGGTATTTGTCATTTTGTGGCAGCAGTACCGAGCAATACGTAGAAAGTTACTAATAAGTTACAATAAGAAATATATAAAAATAAATAAATAGTGGATAAAGTGAGCAAGATATTGAGGTAGTGTTCATGGGTTCATGAAACATTTTCAGGAATCTGAAGACGGAGAGGAAGAATCTGTCCATAAAATCTTGAGGGTGCATCCTTAGACTCCTGCTCCTCCTCCCTGAAGTTAGTGCTGATTAGAGCTCATGGCCTGTACTTGCTGGAGTTTAGAAGTATGAGGGGGAATTTCATTGAAACCTATCGAATGTTGAAAGGCCTGGATCGAGGGGATGTGGAGAGGATGTTTCCTGGATTGGGGGAAGACTGTGACCTGAGGCAGAGTTTCAGAATGCTCGGATGACCCCTCATCTACATTGATGAAGATCGAGCCGTAGATGTAGTGCATATGGATTTTAGCAAGACATTTGACAAGGTACCCCAAGCAAGGCTTATTGAGAAAGTAAGGAGGCATAGGATCCAAAGGGACATTCATTTGTGGATCCAGAACTGGCTTGCCCACAGAAGGCAAAGAGTGGTTGTAGATGGGTCATATTCTGCATGGAGGTCAGTGACCAGTGGTGTGCCTCAGGGATCTGCTCTGGGACCCCTACTCTTTGTCATTTTTATAAATGACCTGGATGAGGAAGTGGAGGGATGGGTTAGTAAATTTGCTGATGACACAAAGGTTGGGGGTGTTGTGGATAGTGTGGAGGGTTGTCAGAGGTTACAGCGGGACATTGATAGGATGCAAAACTGGGCTGAGAAGTGGCAGATGGAGTTCAACCAGATAAGTGTCAAGTGGTTCATTTTGGTAGGTCAAATACGATGGCAGAATATAATATTAATGGTAAGACTCTTGGTAGTGTGCAGGATCAGAGGGATCTTGGGGTCCGAGTGCATAGGACACTCAAAACTTCTACATAGATTGACTCTGTGGTTAAGAAGGTGTATGGTGTATTGGCCATCATCAATCATGGAATTTAGTTTAAAAGCCAAGAGGTAATGTTGCAGATATACAGGACCCTGGTCAGACCCCATTTTGAGTACTGTGCTCAACTCTGGTCACCTCACTACAGGAAGGATGTGGAAACCATAGAAAGGGTGCAGAGGAGATTTACAAGGATGTTGCCTGGATTGGGGAGCATGCCTTATGAGAATAGGTTGAGTGAACTCGGCCTTTTCTCCTTGGAGTGACGGAGGATGAGATGTGACCTGATAGAGGTGTACAAAATAATTGACCGTGTGGTTAGTCAGAGGCTTTTTCCCAGGGCTGAAATAGCTAGCATGAGAGGGCATAGTTTTAAGGTGCTTGGAATTAGGTGTAGAGGAGATGTCAGGGGTAAGTATCTTACGCAGAGATAGGTGAGTGCGTGGAATGGGCTACAGGCGGCAGTGGTGGATATTCCTGGATGGATACACGGAGCTTCGAAAAATAGAGGCCTATTGGTAAGCCTAGGTAGTTCTAAGGTAGGGACAAGTTCAGCACAGCTTTGTGGGCCAAAGGGCCTGTATTGTACTGTAGGTTTTCTACGCTTCTATGTTAAAAAAGATGATGAGGAATTTCTTTAGCCAGACAGTGGTGAATCTGTGGAATTCATTGCCACAGACTGTTGTGGAGGCAAAGTCATTGGATATATTTAAAGCCAAGGTTGACAAAACATGAAATGATACCAGGAGTAAACAGGAGAATGGAGTTGAGAGAGAAAATAATTCGCCCTTGATGGAATGGTGGAGCATTTCACGTCGATGGGCTGAATGGTCTAATTCTGCTCCCATGTCTTATGGTCCCATTCCTAGCTGGTGAGAGTCTTTAATGGTGAATGTTGCTCAATGCTGAGATGACAGGCACTGGAACCTGGAGCAACAATCCACTGGAAGAATTTAGTGGGTGGAGGGGGCTGTGTAGGGAAGGGAATTATCAATTAATTACTCTATACCTATCGCATTAGGATCCTGCACTGGGATCTTACCCACAGACTCCAATAACAGGTTCTAATTATCCCCAAAATTCCACAGCAAACCAAATTCAGAATTAGAATTAGGTTTATTATCAATGACATGTGATGAAATTTGTTTTTTTTTGCAGCAGCAGTACAGTGCAATACACTGAAAAAATATACAGTACAATACAGTAAGCTATATATATATAGTGCAAAAGGAGAACAATAAATAGTGAGGTAGTGTACATTGTCTAGTTCATTGTCCGTTCATAAATCCAATGGCAGAGGGATAGAACCTGTTGCCAGAACAGTGAGTGTGTGTCTTCAGGCTGCTGTATTTCCTCTCTGACGGTAGCAATAAGAAGAGGGCATGAACTGAGGGATGGGGGCCCTTAATGATAAATGTCATCTTTCTGAGGCCTCAACGTTTCACTGTTTCCAAATCAGTGAGCTGGCCTAAAAGAAGACATGGAAGGCATGCCAATGTCTTTATGTTCTTAGAAGGTTAAAGAGGTTTAACGAGTTATTGCACATTCTAGTAAATTTCAACACTTGAAACTGTCCTGACTGGTTGTGTCATGGTCTGGTATGCAATTTGCATGCACAGGAATGTAAGCAGCTGCAGAGAGTTGCGGACTCAGCACAGCACGTTACTGGCACGTCCCTTTTTCTCAACAGGAGTTTATTCGCGATAAATCCTGGCTTCATAAACTATTTACAATCTCAAATCACAAGATGATTATTACTGTCTACAACACATTTGAGTCCTTGACAGGCCCACCATTCCTGAAAAGGCCTATTGTGCTCATAGATACCACGTTGGCAACTTGGCAAAGGGCACAACCCTTGCCACCATCTTTAGGAGGCCCTGCCGTAAGAAAGCAATATCTATCGTCAAAGGTGCCCACTATCTCGGCCACAGCATCGCCTTGCAGCTACGACAGGTCTAAAATCACCACAGCACTAGGATCAAGAACATCTACTTCCCATCAACCAAGCATTGAGGAAAAGCGTACAGTTGATGTTTCAGGCCGAGACCCTCCGGCAGGACCCTATAGTTGACATTTTGGGCCAAAACCCTTCAGCAGGATCTCAACATTTGATCTGGGCAACTGTTTACTCTTTTCCGTAGATACTGCCTGGCCTGCTGAACCCCTACAGCATTTTGTGTGTGGACCTTGGATCCTCAATGTGTTGGAACGAAGTCTCAGAATTGGAATCAGAAATAGGTTTATTATCACTGACGTGCTGCATGTTGTGAAATGTGTTACTTTGTGGCAGCAGTACAGTGAAACAAAGGGCAAAAAGAGGTTAAAATTGTGAAGTTAGTTTCATGGATGTCTGGATCATTCAGAAATCTGATGGCAGAGGGAAAGAAGCTGTTTCTAAAATGTTGTGTGTGGATCTTCAGTCTCTTGTTCCTCTTCCCCTATGCTAATAATGAGAAGAGCGTATGCCTCAGATGGTGAGCCCTTGCTGCCTTCTTGATGATGTCCTCAGTGGTGCACTATAGGGGCACTATAGGGGGTATAGACTGGCTGAATTAGAATTGGCAAACATCAGGAAATTAGAATTAGAATTACAAACACTTTTGTAGAATTGGAATTGGCCTATTTTTGTTACATGTAGCAAGGTACAGTGAAAAGTTTGTCTTGCATACTGTTCATCCAGATCAATTTACTACACGATGCATTGAGATTGTGCACGGTAAGCAATAACAGAATGCAGCGCAGAGTTTTACAGTTAGAGGAAGTACAGTGGAGGTAGACAATAAGATGTGAGACTATGATGCGGTAGATTGTGAGGTTGGGAGTCCAATTTAAGAGACCAAAGATTTGTTCAGAAATGTGATAGCACAGGGGAAGAAGCTGTTCCCAAAATGTTGAGTGTGTGGACTCAGGCACCTGCCCCTCCTCCCAGATGGTAGTAATGAGATCAGGGCATACCCTGGGTGGTGGGGGTCCTTAATGATGGTTGCCACCTTACTGTGGGCATTACTTTTTGAAGATGCCCCTGTTTGATGAATCTTTGTAAAACTGACAACCATACCACTTGGAGATAAACTCCTTTAGGGTGAATTTACAGAAGGATCTTCCAAAGTTCTCTAAAGAAGTATACTTGGACCGATAGATACAATGACTTCCTTCCGCCTCCCTCTGCTTTCCGTTCATTGAGCAATTAGCCCCACAGCCAGAGGACTTAAAGCAATGTTTAAATATTAAAACAGCTTGGAATCTGCAAATGTCATTAGTCGTCAAAGGGATTTGTTTCCAAATTGTATTCCATATCCGTCCTAATGTTCCAGGAAATTAATCTCTCCTTGCGGACTTAGCATCAGGAGGGTAGAGAGACTGCAAAGTACCAGAACAGCATGTAAGGGTCAACAAAACAAAATGCTTGTCACATGACAAATAGCTTACATAGATCGGCAACAGGTGTGGCCTTGCCAACTCTGCTCAAGTATATTCCTCTGGGTTTTATTTCCTAATTTGCTATTCTTTTTCTCATATCCAATATGTTTGTGTAGGTGTTCCAGAGAAAGCAAGCAAAACACACAATTTCAAACCTTTCTTTCCAAGACAATCATAGAAACAGTGTTGTTATGGTCCAGAAAGAGACCACTCTGCCCATTGAGTCCATGCTCGCAGCTTGCAACATAAGTATTGTCAGAGGGCAGTGTTGTACTGTGAGGACTTTAAGCTTGTATAATGCAAAGGTTCCCCTAACAGCTTGACCCCAATTCACTTGCACTTTCCCTCTAAAATAGGGGCTCCCAACCTTTTTAATACCATGGAACAATGCCATTAAGCAAGGGGTCATGGATCCCAGGTTGGGAGTATCTAAAGACAAAAGGCCGTAAGACCATAGGACAGAGGAGCAGAATTAGGCCATTTGGCCCATCAGGTCTGCTCCATCATTCCATCAGGGCTGATTTGTTATCCCTTTCAATCCCTTCCTCCTGCCTTCTCCCTGTAACATCGACACCCTCATTAATCAAGACCTTTCACAGGACTGGAAATGAAAGGGGCATAATCAAAATAAGGAGCTGGGGAAGGGGCAGGGAAGGAGTAAAAGCTGGCAGGTAAAAGGTGAAACAAGGTGGTGAGAAGGAAGGTTGGATAGGGAGGGGCATAAAGTAAGATGCCGGGTGATGATAGATGGAAGAGGTAAAGGGATGAAAAATAAGGAATATGATAGCAGAAGAAACCCTGGCACTGAAGTAGAAGATGAACTATGATATTGAAGAATTGCAGAAAAGGTTTGAAGGCCAAAAATGGTAACTCATTCTCTCTCTCTCTCTCCACCCCCCCCCCCCATAATTGTCATCACTTTTAAATAATTCTTCTCTGTTCTTGCCCTGTAGGACAATGTTGCCAGCTTGCCAGCCTATGGAAGATATGATACTTCCTTGAGAAAAAAAACTTTGATAAACTTCTATAGATGCTCAGTGGAGAGTATCCAGACTGGATGCATCACAGCCTGGGACGGAAACACCATGCTCAGCAATAGTGAAGCCTACAAAAAGTGGTGGACACAGCCCCGTTCATCACAGGAAAACCCCTCCATACCGTTGAGCACTTCTATGCCCCAAGAAAGCATGGACCCCGCCATCCAGCCATGCTCTCTTCTCACTGCTGCCATCAGGAAGGGGGTACAGGAGCCTTAGGTCCCACACCACCAGGTTCAGGAATAGTTGTTACTCTTCAACCATCAGGCTCCTGAACCAGAGTGGATCAGTTCACTGAACTAATTCACAACCTTGGGGTCACTTTCAAGGACTCTACATCTCATGTTCTCAGCAATTTATTTATTTATTGATTGAATGATTGATATATTTATATACTATCTATTTATCTATCTTTTTACTTATTTCCCACACTAAATGCTGGAGGAACTCAGCAGGTCAGGCAGCATCAATGGAAATGAATAAACAGTCGACATTTCAGGGCCAAAACCCTTTATCATGACTGGAAAGAAAGGGAAAAGTTTCAAAAATAAAAAGGTGGGAAGATAGGAAGGATGACAATCTAGAAGGTGATACATGAAACCAGGTAGTTTTAGGAGGGGGGCAAGAAGCTGGAACATGATAGGTGGAAAAGCCAAAAGGCTGGAGAAGAAGGGATCTGATAGGAGAGCAGAGTGAACTATGGGAAAAAGGAAAGGAGCAATGGTTCCAGCTGATAAGCAGGTGAGGAGAAAAAGTAAGAGACCAAAGTGGGGAATTGAAGAAAAGGGAAGGAATTGGTAAAGAAAAATAAATAAATTACTGAAAGCAGAAACCGATATTCATGCCATACAGTTGGAGGTTTCCTAGATAGAATATGGGGTGTTGCTCCTCCACCCTGAGAATCGCTTTACTGAGGCAGAAGAGAGACAATGGACCAACACGTTGGAACAGGAATGGGGATAGGAATTAAAATGGTTGGCCACCAGGAAGTTCTGCATTTTGAAGATGGAACGGAGGTGTTCAACAAAGTGGTCCCCCAATTTACATCGGGTCTCACCAATGAAGAAGAGATTGCATCAATAGAGTATTGGATTCAATAGATGACCCTGACAGATTTGCAGGTGAAGTGTTGCCTTACCTGGGAGGACCGTTTGGAGGCCTGAAGGGAGGTGGGGGAGGAGGTGAATGGGAAAGTTACAGGGATATGCGCCATGGGGGAGATTAGTGGGGATGGACAAATGGACAAGGGTATCTCGAAGGGAGCCGTTGCTGTAGAAAGCAGAGAGTGGAGTGGTGGTAACGATATTTTTGGTGGTAGGATATCATTGAAGATGGCAGAAGTTGCTGAGAATGCTGAGTTGGATGTGAAGGCTCAAGGGTGGTAAGGAGGTAGGTGAAGAAAAAAGGAACTCTATTCCTGTTAGGCTGGAGGGAAGATGAGCCTCCACAACTTCTTACTCATTTCCATAGTTGCTGCCTGACCCACCAGCATTTGGATTTGCGGCATCTGCAGAATCTCTTCTGTTTCTTGGTTTATATATTCATTTACTTAACCAACACACACAAAATGCTGGTGGAACACAGCAGGCCAGGTAGCATCTATAGGGAGAAGCACTATCGATGTTTTGGGCCGAGACCCTTCGTTCCAGCATCTGCAGATTTCCTTATGTTTGCTTCTGATATTCATTTACTTGTTTGCTTTACCTGGAACTCCTACATATTGTGTCTAAGACTTTTGCACAGTATTGCAAATAAATAAATAAAACTGCACGCCACTGTTAAACCCCTTGTAGCTTTGCTAAATTGATCAGAACTAGAAATCTGTTCGACCAACAGGGCAGCGTTTCTTTTGCACAGTTCTCAGGGGAAGCTGATGGTAAGTGCTCCTTGTTATGCTTATCAATTTGATGATGTAAATTGTTGGTAACCTCCCAATTTACACCCCAAGAGATGATCCATTAGATAGATTCTAATTGTTGTGTTTACTATTTCTTTCATCACCACGGAAAAAACACATTAAAAAGCACCTCGATGGATGCAAAGTGCTTTGGAACATCCGGTGGTGTGTGTGTGATTGTACGAGATAGGCAACAACTTCCTCCTGTTGACGTACACAAATGTCAATACATTTTTAGAACAACTGCAGATTGCAAGGGTATCCTTTGTTTCTATCTTAATGAGTTTTTAATTAACACTTCTAAAAGTGACACCTTTTTCTTCTATTTTAGTGAACAGATATTTCAGAACTCGTAATTCTGAAAGATTGTCTCCATTATCAAGGACCCCCACCACCCAGACCATGCTCTCTTCTCACTGCTGCCATCAGGAGCCTCCGGACTCACACTATCAAGTTCAGGAACAGTTATTATCCCTGAACCAGGCTCTTGAACCAGAGGGGATAACTTCATTCACCTCATCACTGAAATATCCCCACAGCCTATGGACTCACTTTCAAGGACTCTTCATCTCATGTTCTTTATATTTATTGCTTAATTATTATTATTATTTTGTTTGCTTAATTTTACTTTTTGTATCTGCACAACTTGTTGTCTTTTGCACATTGACTGCCTGCCTTGTTGTGTAGTGGTGTGGGACTTCTGGCTTCTGAACCCCCTACATGAAAGTGGCAGTGAGAAGAGGACATGACCCAGATGGAGGGGATCTTTGATAATGGATGCCACCTTCTTGAAGCAGTGAGGCAATGGTTTTCCATTGATTCTATTGTGTTTCCTTGCACTTACTGTGAATGGCCACAAGAAAATGAACCTCAGGTGACATGGTGACATGTAGTATATGTATTTGATAATAAGTTTACTTTAAACTTTGAACTTGACTAAGGAGAAATAATGGCATTTAAAAAAAAGACCCATTGATTTGTTTTTATATGTTCCTCCTTCAATGGAACTGTTTTTATCCCGATAGTGGTGACTGGAATACTTTGGATTCTTGGGAGACTGAAGATACTGAAAGATTGAGCAAATGCCAAAAACTCTGCAGATCAAGCAGTATCTGTGGAGGGAAAGGAATTGCAAATGTTTCAGATCAACATTTCAGGATCTCACCATTTAATTTTGAAAATTCCTTTACCCTTTGGCTCGCTGAGTTACTCCAGCTGTTTTCATGCTCATTTACAGCTAAACGAAACAGTGTTCCTCTGAGAACAAGGTACAAAACACAACACGATGGGTGATTGATAAATTCGTGGATATGGTAGAAGGAGTCAATTTTAGAAAACCCAGCACATTTATTTTTCAACATAGTCCCCTCCTACATTTACACACTTAGTCCAGCGGTCGTGGAGTAAACGGATCTTGGACTTCCAGAAAGTGTCCACAGCAGGGGTGATTGATAAGTTCGCAGCCTAAGATAGAAGGAGATGAGTTATATAGTTCTCGTTACATACACATGCAGGTCAACTCTTTAAGTGATTATGCAGAAAGTTTGAAGTTAATAATTCATCTCCTTCTACCTTAGGCCATGAACTAATCAATTATCCCTGATGAGTTATTAACTTCAAACTTTCTGCATAATCACTCAAAGAGTTGAACTGCACGTGCATGTAACGAGAGCTGTATAACTCATCTCCTTCTACCTTAGGCCACAAACTTATCAATCATCCCTCGTACATATATTACAACACATAAAAAAATTAACAGATAAAAATTACTCTGTAGATGTGCAAGTTGACATAAAGTACTTAAAAACTTGTAGTTAAATACAGCATAACATTACTGGCGCTGTCATAAATAAATTGTGCTGGATGGTAGCCGGTGTTCAGAAGTCTCACAGCCTGGGAGTTAAAGCTATTACCCAGCCAAACAGTTCTGGTTCTTATATTGTAGTACCTTGTGCATGATGGTAGGAGATCAAAGAGGTTGAGGGATGAATGGGAATGGTCATAAGAACATAAGAAATAGGAGCAGTAGTAGGCCATTTGGCCCATCGAACCTACTCCACCATTCAATAAGATCATGGCTGATCTCCCCATGGGCTCATCTCCACCTAGGTGAAAGCTTCAAAAGATTCAAACTGGATATATTATCAACCTTGAGATTTGTTTGCTTACAGGCAGATGCAAAGCAAGGAACCTGAAAGAACCCAATTAAAAGAAATAGGACCAACCCCCAGTGCCCACTGAGAAAGAGAAAACAAGACAAGTCAAGCAAACAGCAGAAGTGAGCAACAACAACAGCGTTCCGAACCAAATTGAGCCCTTAGATCCAAATCCCCGGAGCAGCCCAGAGAAGGCCCAAAGCCTCGGTATTCAGTTCCTCATATTAGCAGGGCAAATCGCCACAATGCTCACAGACACAAAGCACTGTAGCCGAGCACAGTCTCAGAGCTGTAGCATTGCAGAGAGAGGAGCCCCCAGACTACCTTGGCCTGCATTTAAATTGTTTGAACATCACACTAGGTACGAGGCCCCACCACGGCGAATCACTCTGGGCCTAGATTTCGCTGCCAGAATCCTTGACAATGCAGAGGGCTTCTAGTATATGTTTTACACCTAGAATGTACTGCTGGCAAGAGTCATAAAGCCCAACTCATCCATTCTGACAGTGTTGTCCAGCGAGCTGGTCTCATCTGCCCACGTTTGGCCTACAGCCCTCTAAACCTCTCCTAACCGTGTGCTTAAGTAGATGACTTTTAAATGTTGCTGATGTGCCTGCCTCAACCAAAGCACAGGAAGGCAGGAGGCTGCAGAGAGTAATGGACACAACCCAGTCCACAGGCACAGCCCTCCCCACCACAGTTGGCATTCTACAGGACGCACTGGCACAAGAAGGCAGCATCCATTATCAAGGATTCCCCTCATCTGGGTCATGGCCTCTTCTCGCTGCCACTGTCAGGCAGGAGATACAGAAGCCTGAAGTCCCGCACCACCAGGTTTAAGAACAGTTACTACCCTGCAACCATCAGATTCTTGAACTGACCTGCACAACCCTAATCCTAGCTCAGCAATGGAGCACCACAGTCCATCTCGTGAACTACAATGGACGTGATTCTGTCCCTTATTCTGTCTGTTTCTTTGCATTAAGATCTTATTTTTGAACAGTCTTTTGATTTTTCAATGTTCAGTATAATTTATGTACAATTTTTATCCTTTGTCATAAATGTATCTACGTGCTGCAAATTTTGTATTGTATCTTACTGCAATTTTGGGTCCCTGATCTAAGAAAGGACGTGTTGGCGTTGGAGAGGGTCCGGAGGAGGTTCACAAGAATGATCCCAGGAATGAAAGGGTTAAAGGGAATGAGGAGCATTTGATGGCTCTGAGACTCTGCTCACTGGAGTTTATAAGAATGAGGGGGGATCTCATTGAAACCTCTAAAATATTGAAAGGGCCAGATAGAATGGGGAGTCTAGGATCAGAAGGCACGTCCTCAAAATAGAAGCAAGGCCTTTTGCAACAAAGATGAGGAGGAGTTTCTTTAGCCGGAAGTGATGAATCTGTGGAATTTATTGCCACAGACAGCTGTGGAGGGCAGGCCATTTGGGTATATTTAAAGCAGAAGTTGATAGTTTCTTGATTAGTAGGGGCATCAAAGATTATGTGGAAAAGGCAAGTGGTTGATAGGAAGGATAAATCAGCCATAATAGAATGGCAGAGCAGGCTCGATGGGCTGAATGGCCTGATTCTGCTCCTGTGTCTTATGGTCCTCTGATAATCGTGCAAATGACAATAAACTTACCTGGTTGAGCTAAGTACTGAGTAACTCAAGGCAATGATACCTCAGCCAAGGAGATGCGAGAGACAGCAGATGCTGAAATTGGCCGCATGAAACAATTGCTGGAGGAACTCAGCAGGTCGAGTGGCATCTGTAGGAAGAATGGAATTGTCGACATTTCACGCCGAAGCCCTGCATCCGGACCAATACAGGGTATCAATGTGCCCATTTTCCCAGCGCGTTGATCTCAGCTCAGCCAATGTTACCATACTGGAGTCTCTCTGGTGGATCCTGAAGCTTCAAAGAAAACTCAAGAGCACCAGGTCATAGCTTTTACGGCCCAGGACCTGCACGTAGTGGAAAACTTGCAGGAAAATCTGGAAAATGGCAGATGGAATTTAATGCAATCAAGTATCAGTTGTTGCACTTTGGGAGGATAAATCAGAGTAGATCTTACTCAGTGAGTAGTAGGACGCTGAGGAGTGCAGTAGAACAGAGGGATCTGGGAATTCAGACCCACAATTCCTTGAAAGTGGCACCACAGAGAGATAGAGTCAGGAAGAGAACTTCTGGCACATTTACCTTCATAAATCAAAATACTGAGTACAGGAGTTGGGATGTTATCTTGAAGTTGTATTAAATATTGGTCAGGACAAATATATAGTATTGTGTGCAGTTCTTGTTATCTACCTACAGAAATATATCAATAAGATGAAAGAGTTCAGTTAAAATTTACAAGAATTTCAATTGGGAGTTGAGGACCTGAGTTATAGGGAAAGGTTGAGTAGGTTAGAACATTATTCCCTGGAGCAAAGAAGAATGAAGGGAGATTTGGTAGAGGTATATAAAATTCTGTGATGTAAGATAGGGCAAATGCAAACGTTTACCACTTTGACCATGGAGGAATCATCATGAACTCCCACATCCTCTGATGATCCTGGTTTCAGTCTCCGAGGCCGATGCACGAGCATCTCCTGGAGGGTGAAACCACAAAAAAATCCGGCCCAGGGGCCATGCCTAGCCAAGTACTAACAATCTATGCTGATCAACTGGCTGGAGCGTTCACCGAGATCTCTAAACTCTGGCTTCGGCAGGCTGAGGTACCCACCTGCTTCAAGCAGTTTTCAATTATATCAGTGCCCACGAAGTGCGTGCTGAGCCTATGGTATGTTAAATTGCTGGGTGAACGATTAGATTTTGTCGTAATGCAGTTCATGGTCCTTCTTGGGAGCTCTGCAATTACTTGCTTGGTGGGTGGATGATGCTGATGCTCAAGTAAGTGGGGAGGGGGAGAGTCATTGCTTTGCTGCTGCTTGTGCGTGGGAGGGGGGAGTGGGGGGTGCTTTAGGGTTTGAACGTTTTTACCATCACAGATTCTTTGGACACTCTTCTGTTTTCCCGGGTCTCTGTGAAGAACAAGAATTTCAGGATGTATGTTGTATACATTTCTCTGCTACTAAATGAGACTGTTGAACTATTGACCTGTCTCAATGACTATCACCCAATAACACTTACATCCACAGTTTTCAGAGGTTGGTAATGAGAAGAGGTTGGCTGAGAAGTGACTTAGATCCTCACCAATGCGCCTACCACAGCAGATGCCATCTCATTGGCTCTTCACTCAACCCTGGAACATCTGGACAGCAAAAATGTTTATATCAGGATGCTCTTTATCAACTGCAACCCAGAAATCTATACTACTATCACCTCAGAACTAATCAATAAGATCCAATTCCTTGGCTTCAATACCTCCTTGCGCAACAGTGTCCTGGATTTCTTCACTAGCAGACCCCAGTCAATTTGGATGGGCAACAATGTCTCCGACATGATTTCATTCAGCAGGGGATGATTGTGTGCAAACAAGGCAGTGTGATTAGCCCCCTGCTCTACTTGCTTTATACTATGACTGTGTGGCTAAGCACAGCTCCAATGCCATATTCAAGTTTGCTGATGACACCACCGTTGTAGGCCAAATCAAATCATAAAAACAACCTCTCACACAATGTCAGCAAGACCAAGGAGCTGGTTATAGTTGGAAACCAGAGGTCCCTGAGCCAGTACTCAGTGGAAGTTTAGAGGTTGATAGGGTTAGCAACTTTAAATTCCTAAATGTTAGTATTTCAGAGAACCTGTCCTGGGTCAAGCACGTAAGTACAACTACAAAGGAAACACAACAATTACTCTACTTCCTTAGGAGCTTGCAGAGATTTGGCATGACATCTAAAACTCCGGCAAACTTTCTTAGATGTGCAGTACACAGAATATTGACTGGCTGTAGAACAGACTGGTATGGAAATACTAATGCCCTTGAATGGATAATCTGACAAAAAGTAGTATATATGGCCTAGTCCACCATGGGTAAAGATCTCTCAAACATTGAGCACATTTACATGAAATGTTGTCACAGGAAAGCAGCACCCATTGTCAAGGACCCCACCACCCAGGACATGCTCTCTTCTCATTGTTGCCATCAAAAAGAAGGTACAAGTGTCTTCGGACTCACACCACCAGATTCAGGAACAGTTGTTACCAAAGGGGGTAACTCCACTCAACTTCACTTGCCCCATCGTTGAATGTTCCCATAACTTACTTTCAAGGACTCTTCATCTCATGTTCTCAATATTTATTATTTATTCATTTATTATTATTATTTCATTCTTTTTGTATTTTAAGTCTATAAAGTATAGGAGCAGAATTAGGCCATTTGGCCCACGGAGTCTGCTCCACCACAGCTGATCCAATTTTCCTCTCAGCCTCAATCTCCTGCCTTCTCCCCATATCCCTTCATGCCCTGAACAATCAAGAATCTATCAAACTCTGCCTTAAGTATACTATCCATAAAGACTTGGCCTCCATAGCTGCCTGTGGCAATGAATTCCACAGGTTCACCACTCTATGGCTGGAGAAATTCCTCCTCATCTCCATTCTAAAAGTGCGCCCTCTATTGTGTGGCTCTGTCCCCGGTCTTAGACTTTCCCACCATGAGAAACATCCTCTCCACATCCACTCTATCAAGGCTTTAAGTTTGTTGCTTTCACAGTTTCTCACAGTTTCACTGATTCTTTTCTTTTGCACTCTGATTGAACGCCCAAGTTGGGCTGTCTTTTATTGATTCTGTCATTGTTATTATGGAAACATAGAAAACCTATAGCACAATACAGGCTCTTCGGCCCACAAAGCTGTGCTGAACATGTCCCTACCTTAGAACTAACTAGGCTTTACCTATAGCCCTCTATTTTTCTAAGCTCCATGTAGCCATCCAGAAGTCTTTTAAAAGACCCCTTCGTTTCCACCTCCACCATCACCACCGGCAGCCCATTCCACGCACTTGCTACTCTCTGCATAAAAAACATACCCCTGATATCCCCTCTGTACCTACTTCCAAGCACCTTAAAACTGTGCCCTCTCATGCTAGCCATTTCCGCCTGGGAAAAAGCCTCTGACTATCCACACAATCAATGCCTCTCATCATCTTGTACACCTCCAACAGGTCACCTCTCATCTAATTATGTTGTAGACTTATTGAGTATGCCCACAAGAAAATAAATCTCAGGGTTGTATATGGTGATATATATGTACTTTGATAATAAAATTAACTTTGAACTTTGAATGGAGGGTGGTGTGAGTGTGGAATGAGCTGGCAGTGGAAGTGGTGGATGCAGGTCCAATTGCAATATTTAAGATAAGTTTGGATAACTACACAGATAGGAGGGGTCTGGAGGGTTATGGTCCAGGTGTGGGCCAATGGGATGAGGCAGAATAACAATTCTGCATCAACTAGATGGGCCAAAGGGCCTGTTTGTGTGCTGTAGTACTTTATGACTCTATGATACTACTACAAATTGGAAGGAAAGCTAATGTTAAAACCAGAAAATCTCTTTCCTTCCAGAAGTTAAAAACAGTAGGTGGTGGAGTTGCAACACTGGCAATGTATTCGTCATCTTGAATGTTCATTCCTCTATCACTGGCTCACAATGGGGGCAGAGGGAGCCACCTACAGGATACACTATGATCAAGCACAAAGGCTATCTTCACCAAAAAAACAAGGGTAGTGTGTATAGAAGTGCTGCCGTGTTATACTTACACAAAAAGCCATATGCAGGTGGCCCATTGATTGCACAGGGATTCAATGAGACCTCCTATGCCTTGAGGGCACTCTGTTTTATGCATGAGCTTTAGAGTCACATGCCCTTCATCTTGGCAGGCCTATTTCATCACTCACACACTGTAAATTGCCCAGTGTGCACCATTACGAACCCAACTCCACGACTTGGGCACCATGGAAGCATAGTGGCTATCGTGACGCTATCATTGATCGGGGTGTTGGAGTTGGGAGTTCAAATCCCACTGCTGTCTGTAAAGAGTTTGTACATTCCTCCCCGTGATCACTTGGGTTTCCTCTGCGTCCTCCGGTATCCTCCCACAGTCCAAAGATGTACAGTTTAGTAGGCTAATTGGTCGTTATAAGTTGTCCTGTGATTAGGCGAGGGTTAAGTAAGTGAGTTGCTGGGCAGCGCAGCTTGTTGGTTCTGAAAGACTTGTTCCATGCTGGATCTCTAAAGAAATAAATAAATGATGCAGTAAAAAAGTTTATTCATCTGTAACATGACATCCCAACTCCTGCACTCAGTAGTTAGAGTTGTACAGAAGGACATGATTGACCATGACCTCATTGAACAGAACCGTCAGGCAAGTGTCTACCCAATCAGACTCAGAATCATGTTCTGATTTATTATTACAGAATTGCAATGTAAAATTTGTTGTTTTATCACAGCAGAACAACAAATTTCGATATCTTTTCCTTAAATAAAGGACATGGCACAAATGCTGAACTGCATGCGTCTTTCCCAAAGCTTTTCATACATTGACATTCTGACTGTCGTCAACAAGAAAATAATTCTTTCTGGTTCTCACTGACCTACGTTCAAAATCTGCAAGGGCGTTACACCTGAATGTTCAGTGGATCTCAGCTGTGATTGTAATGGAAGAATTGACATCGAACAATTGGAATGCCGTTCAGGTAATTCGTCTATCGTCACAATAGGTGTAAGGTGCACGCAATCTCAATGGCCCTCCACGTGGCCTTGGATCACCTGGACAATACAAATACCTATGTCAGGGTGCTGTTCACGGAATACAGCTCAGCATTTAGCACCATTATTCCCAAATCCTGATCGAAAAGCCTCGGAACCGGAGCCTTTGGTTATGACACGCACCCTTCCGCGCCAGCTTCCGAGGTTTAGATGCTCTAAATCCCCAGAGTACGGATAGCTGGCATGGCCCCTTTAAAGATCCAGGACAGTCCCGCTAACTGGCAATCGTGTTTTGGGCGCCAGGGATTCAGCGCTTAAGGTGCACCTGAACTGAGGTTTGGTGCTCCATCATAAGCCTACCCCTGATTTTGTCCAGTGTTTGTTTTGTGTTCAGACTCTAGACCCAGTTTGAAACCGTGTCTTGATCCTTGCCCCAGATCCTCCAGCATCTGGGTCCAAGCCATTCTCGTCAAGGACTCTTGTCATATTACGACTGACAGCGTGGACTCAGCAGAGTGTCATAGCCTTTCATCCACTGTCACCATACACAGCGACAATATTTCCCGACAGAGCTTGCAGACACATGAACACCGGGTAGTTGTGGGTCAGCTCCCACAAGGAGGAAGCCACAGTTGCTTGGGATAACTAGTTGGTACTCCTCTGGAGCCAGTACCTCTTCCAATTCCGGAGAGGTTTGATGGCGACCAGGGTTCTTGCTGTAGCTAGATAAGGTAGATGTGGAGAGGATGTTTCCTATGGTGGGGGTGTCCAGAACTAGAGGGCACAGCCTCAAGTTTGAGGGGCGACTCTTTAGAACAGATTTAAGAAGGAATTTTTTTTATCCAGAGAGTGGTGAATCTGTGGAATTTTCTGCCACAGGCGGCTGTGGAGGCCAAGACTGTGTGTATAACCAAGGCTGAAGTTGATAGTTCCCTGATCGGTCAGGACATCAAAGGTTATGGAGAAAAGGGAGGTGTATGAGGTTGAGTGGGATCCAGGATCAGCTATGATGGAATGGTGGAGCAGGCTTGATGGGCTGAATGGCTGAATTCTGCTTCTATGTCTTATGGTCTTTTAGACAGTCAATGGCCGACTATGCAATCAAATTTCGGACCTTTAGCCCAGGAGAGTGGTTGGAATGTGGAGGTCTTGGCCACTCTATACTGCCACAGATTCTGAGATGAACTAAAGGATATCCTCCCACTGAGAGAGCCAGCAGAGAACTTAGAGGTTCTCATCAACCAGTCCATCCATCTCGATAATCGTCTGAGAGTGTAGGTGGGACTAAATCAGAGGTTGAAGAGGGCCAGCCCAAGCCTAGACACAATGCATCGTTGCTTCACTCCCCAACCCCGGATCATCGCCTGCTCAAGACCCAGTTGTACCCATGCAGGTCAGTTGTACTAGACTCTCCACCGATGAGAGGTCCCAGCTCCAGAGTTCAGTTTGCTGCTTTCAACTGCGGGCAAAATGTCTGAAGCTGCAGCCACCTGGAAACTGCCAAGACTATCCAACACTGGGAGGACCGTGCCAACAGCAGCCACTATGCCCAACCCCACAGATTCTGGGTTTGTGCTGAAGGTAAGAACCCAGGTTCTTCAGGGGAAGAACCTAAGGCAGGTAAAGGCTTTTGAGGACTCTGGGACAGCGGGTAATCTTTTGAATAGGGGAACCACCCATTGGCTTAACATACCACTGCGAGAGTTGAGCCAGTCCTTGCCCGCAACTGTCTTGGACGGCTGCACGCTAGGTTCCAGGCACACCCAGCAACAGATTGTGGTTTGTTTTTGGCTTGGTGTTCTGACCAGCAGCCAACAAGGGGACAGAATTCTGCTCAGGGTAACCTGGAGTCTTCAGGAAACCCAGTCAAGAGAAGGCAGACTGGCTACAGCCAATAGGCCCATGCGAGTCCTGACCCAGTTTCGTCAGGGGTGCACTGGAGCAAGATCACTAGTTCAGGAGCAAATCAAGGAGGATCTCGTGCAGTGTGAGCTCTAGCAACTAAGCCAAAGGGCTCCAGTTTCCAGGTCCCATCTAAGGGGAAAGGTTCTAAGATGGAAATCCTTGGAGCCTCGTCCCAGGAGCACAAGGACCATTTGTCGCACATCACTGCCGATGTCTGAGGGGACAGACAAGGACTTGGATTGTGATCTGGTTTCTTTCACTAAAGACTCTTATGGATCTATGGATGAGACAGTGGGGTCTACCGAAGCACCCCCGCTACCGACGGAGTCTCAGAGTCATCTTCAGAGGAATTTTCAGAGATAATTGCAGCACACAAACCAGTAGAAATTCCTTCCATTTGCAAGGATGTAGAAGAGGTCTTCAGTAAGGGAAAGGTCTCAACTCTTCCACCGCATTGACTGTACGGCTGTGCAATAGGTCTACTACCAGGTACGTGCTCTCTGTTGGTGTGTGGCCAAGTGGTCTAGTGATCTGAAGGTCGCTAGTTTGAGCCTTGGCTAACGCTGTGTGTGTGTCCTTGAACAAGGTACTTAACTACACATTGCTCTGCGACGACACCGGTGCCAAGCTGTATGGGTCCTAATGCCCTCCCCTTGGACAACATTGGTGGCGTGGAGAGGGGAGACTTACAGCCTGGGCAACTGCCAGTCTTCCATAAAAAAAAACCTTGCCCAGGTTTGCGCCCCAGAAACTTTCCAAGGCACAAAACCATGGTCTATCGAGACTAACGGAGGCCTACACATGTCTTCTACAGGGTCAATTATGTACTCTCTCAGACCCAGACAGAAGCACTATGGAGGAGTATATTAAGGAGGTTCCTGCCCTGGGATTCATTTGGCCCTCCTCCTCTCCAGCTGGTGCTGGCTTCTCCTTTGTACAGAAGAAGGACAGGAGCCTGCAGCCGTGCATTGATTATAGAGGGCTGAATCGCAGAACAGTCAAGAATCATTACCCTCTTCCACACAGCTTTCAAGGTTCTCCAATGGGCAAGAGTATTCTTGAAGCTGGACTTGTGGAGTGCATACAATCTGGTTTGCATGAAGAAGGGTCATGAGTGGAAGATGGCATGCAATACACAGACAGGGCACTATGAGCACCTGGTCATGCCCTTTGGCCTTGTGAACTCACCAGCAGTTTTCCAGGCCTTTATAAATGACATGCTCTAGGATGCTCTCCATAAGATATCCTAATTTTCTCAAAGTGCATGGAGGAGAACGTCACTCATGTCAGAGATATCCTAAAGAGATTTCTTGATCATGGACTTCACGTTGAGCTGGAGTTGTCTGAAATTCATGTAACCACTATTTCTTTTTTGGGCTTCATTATCTCTAATGTCAATTTCAAGATGAACCCTAGTAGGACACAGGAAGTTGGAGAATGGCCACCACCATCCAGGTCCAATAATTCCTGGGATTTACTAACTTTTATCAAAAGTTCATCAGAAACCTCAGCTCAATGGTGGCTTCACTGACAGAACTAACCAGGATATCCACGAGCCCTTTTGTTTGGGCTACCAAGGCAGAGGCTGCTTTTGCAGAGCTCAAACATCAGTTCACAACACTCCCATTTTGATTGCACCTAATACAGACCTTCCCTTCATCGTGGAAGTGGACACCTCAGATGTCAGACTGGGTCAGTGTTGTCTCAATGGACACCTTCAGACAATAAACTTCACCCATGTGTGTCCTTTTCCATGGGACTATCCTTGGCAGAGGAGATTTACGACATTTGGAATAGAGGGCCGCTCGCAGTCAAGTTGGCTCTGGAAGAATGGCATTACTGGCTCGAGGGGACCACAAACTGATTTATCGTACAGATGGATGACAAGAACCTGGCTTATATTCAGGAGGCCAAGAGACAGAATTCCAGGCTGGACATGTCGTCTCTCTTCTGAAACCGTTTTAGTTTCATCCTAACCTATCGGCCGGGGTCAAAGAACCAGAAGCCAGATGCCTTGTCCCTTCAGTTCAAGGAACCCGAATGAGGGGAGCAGCCTACCAGAGTTTTGCCCAAAGCTGGGATAATAGCACCAATTCGTGGGGAATTGACATACCTTTTCACAAGGCCCAGGCACAAGGGGAGATTCCTCAGAATGGCCCTCCAGGTCAGCTGTTTATTTCTAGTCCTGTGTAGTCTGTTCTTGAATAAGGATATCTGGTCCAGGGATTACCAGGGCCCACGAGTTCATTAAGAGAAGACAATGGTGGCCTGGAATGGTGAGGGAGATCCATCAAGACGTGCAGGCATGCAAGGTGTGCGCCCAGAACAAGAAGCCCCACACCCAACCTCAAGGGCTCCTTCACCCTCTGCCTGTTCTGGAAAGACCACGGGCTCACATCTCCATGGATTTTGTCACGGGTCTTCCTCCTTCCAAGGAGAAGACTGTTATGGTAATTGTAAATCATATTTCAAAGGCCTGCATATTTATTGCCTTGGAAAGACTTCCATCTGCAGCCGAGATGGACGAGATTGTCCTGCAGCAGGTCTTCAGGATCCATAGTTTTCCAGTGGACATTGTGTTGGATCACGGTCTGCAATTCGCATCATATTTCTGGAGCGTGTTTTGCAAAATGATTGGGGTGACAGCGAGTATTTCCACTGGGTTTCACCCACAGTCCAAAAGCCAGATGGAGCAGGTGAGCTAAGATATGGAATGTACCCTAAGATGCCTGGCCTCTGAAAGACCGAATGAGTGGAGTAACCATCTGATGTGGGCAAAGGGACCAAAATACAGTCTAACCACAAGAGAAGACAGGAACCAGTTTCACAGCCTGGGCATCAGGTCTGGCTGTCAACTCAGGATTTGACCTCTCCGAGTGAAGTCCAGGAAATTGACACCCAAGTTCATTGGACCCTTTGGGATTCTCAGGAAAATAAACCCGGTGGCCTACACCTTGCAGCTCTCCAAGACCCTCAGGATAATTCCCACCTTCCATGTTTCCAAGTTAAACCTGTGAATACCAGCCCATCAGCTTCACCGTCACCCAGGTTTGTTGATGAGGAACAGGCTTTCACCGTGAGAAGAACTTTGGACTCGCGTACTGTTCAACGTGTTTGGCAATGTCTCATGGACTGGAAAGGATTAGGACATACGGAGAGGTGCTAGGTGCCTGAAAGAGATATCTTGGACCTACTATCATCCATGGCTACAATCATGATCCCCCTGAGCAGTCAGGGCCATCAGGAATTGCCATAGGGGAGGGGGTCCTGTTACGACACTCACACATCCGCACCAGCTTCCAATGTTTAGATGCTCTAAATCTCCGAGGTATGGATAGCTGTTGTGGCCCCTTTAAAGATTCAGGACAAGTCTGCTAAATAACCATCATGTTTTGGGCACCAAGGATTGAGTATTTAAAGTGCACCTGAACTGAGGTTCAATGCTCAATCGTACGTTTACTCCTGATTTTGTCTAGTGTTTGCTTTCTGCTCAGATTCTTGACCCAGTTTGAAACAGAGTCTTGATCTTTGCCACAGATACTCCAGCATTTGGGCCCAAGCTATTCTCGTCAATGACTCTCGTCACACCTCTGTTCCTCCCTCTGAAACTGAGTCCGTGACTTCTTAACCGGAAGACCACGATCTGTACAGGCTGGTAATAACATCTCCACCTCACTGGCATACCTCAAGGACCTGTGCATGGCCCACTGCTCTAATCTCTCCATACCCAGGACTGTGTGTCCAAGTATACAGTAGCTCAAATGCCATCTAAAACTTGCTGATGATACAACCATTGTTGGCAAAATCCCAGATGGTGGCAAGAGGGAGCACAGGAGGGAAATATACCAGTTAGTTGAGTGGTGTTGCTCGCCATCAGTAAGACGAAAGAGCTGATTGTGGACTTCAGGAAGGGTAAGACAAGGGAGCACGAACCAATCCTCACAGAGGGATCAGAAGTGGAGAGAGTGAGCAGTTTCAAGTTCCTGTGTGTCAAGATCTCTGAGGCACTAACCTGGTCCCAACATATCGATGCAGCTATAAAGAAAGCAGGACAGCAGCTATATTTCATTAGGAGTTTGAGGAGATTTGATTTGTCACCTAAAACACTCGAAAATCTTGACAGAGGTACCGTGGAGAGCATTCCAACTGGCTGTGTCACAATCTGATATATAAAGGCTACCGCACAGGATCGAAGTCAGCTGCAGAGAGCTGTAAAATTAGTCAGCTCTATCATAGTTTATAGCCATCATTATATCTAGGACACTGTCAAGGAGCAGTGCCTCTGAAAGGCAACATCCATTATTAAGAACTTCCGTCACCCAAGACAGGCCCTCTTCACATGTTTACCATCAGGTAGGAGGTACAGAAGCCTGAAGGCACACACTCAGTGACTCAGGAACAGCTTCTTCCCCTCTCCCATCCAATTTCTGAATGAACATTGAAACCCTGAACACTACCACACAACTTTCTTTTATTTATGTTTTTGCACTTCTTATTTAATTTGTATTTGATATATATATAATACATAAACTCACTGTAATTCACATTTTTCCCTATATTATCATGTATTGTATTGTACTGCTGCTGTAAATTTACCAAATTTCATAACATATGACATAAAACTGATTCTTATTCTTACATGTATACATAGATTGATTATGAGTACATGCAATAACACTTGATACAGGAGTTTGTACATTAGGGACTGGCAGGAAGGAAAAGATAAAGTGGTGGTTGGGGCTGTGGAGGGGTGCCTTAGTGGATCGGAGTGTTGATCAGCCTTACTGCTTGGGGAAAGTCACTGTTTTTGAGATTGGTGGTCCTGGCATGGACAAACTGTCCATGAGTAGGGTGAGTGGGATCCTTCATGATATTGCTGGCCTTTTTCTAGAACTTTCTCCATATATGTCCTTGATGATGGGTAGGCTGGTGCTGGTGATTCGATTAACAGCTTTGACTATCCTTTGGAGTACTGTAGAGCTCTCTCCATACCGTGCGGTGACATAGCAGGTAAGGATGCTCTCTACTGAGCATCTGTAGAGGGTCGTGAGTATTGATGAGTATAGTCCAGTTCTCTTCAGGATCCTCAGAAAGGAGAGGCACTGGTGAGCTTTCTTGATTGTATGGAATGTGATCTGGGACGGTAAAAGGTTTCGTGAGATGAGCACTACCAGGAGTCAGAAACTGCTTGCACTTTTCACTGCTGTGCTGCCAATGTAAAGAGGGGTCTAACAGGTGGGAATTCTTCTGAAGATCCTCTCCTCATCTTCTTCCCTTTATTCACTTTCTCTCATATCAGAATCCATCTTCTTCAGTTCTCTGTCTCTTCCATCTGTCACCTCCCATCTCTCACTTCATTCCCACGTGCTCCATAATTACAAAACCTTCCCCTCCCCTGTTTTTATTGGTTACCTCTCCTCGTCCTTTCCAGTGCTGAAGTAGTATCTCAACCCAAAGACCGACTGTCCATTTCCTTCTACAGACACTGCCTGACCCGTTGAGATTCTCCACCACTTTGTGTGTTGTTCCAGATCTACAGAATCTCTTGTCTCTCCAATTGGTCAACAAGGTGGTGGAACAACATCCAGAACATCACCATGACTGCAGGAATGACTGACACATTTACAGGAATGAAATGGCAGGAAATTGTTGATGAACCTAGAGCAACGGACAATCAGCTGAAGGGGCTCAGCGGGCGAGTGGCATCTATGGTGATAATTCACTTTGTCCATCATAGACACTGCTCAACTTGCTTAGATCACCAGCAGAACGTTTACATAGAACATCAAACATCGTAAAAGATCAAACAAAACATCAAACATCATAGAAAAACAAACAGAGCATTAAGCATAGAACAGAACAGCACAGGAACAGCCCTTCAGCTGACAATAACTGGGCTGAAGAGGATACTGAATAAAACTAAGCCTTTTCTGCCTATAAATGATCCATATGTGTCTATTCTCTGAGATTTCACTTGACTATCTAACAGCCTCTTTAATTTATTGACGTGACGTTTGTTGCTCTTTGTCAATAAGATCATATTAGCAAGTCTCTAACTTTATGAGTCTTGTGAATCTTTGCTCAGGCTTTTTTATCCTCAGCCCGAAGCGAGAGAGAAAATGAGAGAATGTCTAAGATGGGTGGGACCTATGATTATGCTTTACAGATATTGCTTTTTGCTATACAAGAAGTATGGCAGAGCGTAGGGAGGGTCGGCTGGTTCCTGCAATGTGCTGAGCTGTGTTTACAACTCCCTGCAGGTTCTTGTGGTCATGGGCCGAGCAGCTGCAAACCAAGCCACCATGCATTCAGTGAGATGTGTTCTACGACACATTGATTAACCATTATCGGTCATTCCATTGTCTCTCGCACTCTAGAGAAAATGTCCCGGTCTTTCGTTATAACTCTAGCCCTTCAGTCCCAGCTAAAATTCTTAATTTTTTTGTACTCGGCCCAGTTCAATGACATAGTGTATTTCCATGAATGGGATGACAGAACCGAATGGAATTCAAATGCAGCCTTGCCAATGTCTTGTACAGCTGTAACATGACATCCCAACTCCTGCACTCAGTAGTTAGAGTTGTACAGAAGGACATGATTGACCATGACCTCATTGAACAGAACCGTCAGGCAAGTCTGATACCCAATCAGACTCAGAATCATGTTCTGATTTATTATTACTGAATTGCAATGTGAAATCTGTTGTTTTACAACAGCAGAACAACAAATTTCAGAATCTTGTCTTTAAACAAAGGATGTGGCACAAATGCTAAACTGTATATGTCTTTCCCAAAGTTTTTCATTCACTGACACTTTGATTGTTATCAATAAGAAAATAATACTTTCTGTTTCTCACTGATCTACATTCAAAATCTTGCGAGTGTGTTCCACTTGAATGTTGGGGTGGATCTCAGCTATGCTTGGAATGGAAGAATTGACATCAAACAATTGGAATGCAATTCAGGTAATTTGCTGACCACCACAATAACTCTATGATGGATGCAAACTCAGTGGCTTTTCATGCGGCCTTGGATCACATGGACAATACAATTACCTGTATCCGGATGTTTTACAATGAACTTAGCTCAGCGTTTAACACCATCAGAGGTGATTGAAAAGTTACAGAACCTGGGCTTCTGTACTTAACTCTGCAACTGCATCCTTGACTTCTTAACCGGAAGAGCGCAATCTGTACAGGCTGGAAATAACATCTCCACCTCACTGACAATCAACACTGGCATACCGCAGGGATGTGTGCTTAGCCCACTGCTCTAATCTCTCTCTACCCATGACTGTGTAGCCAGATATACAGTAGCTCAAATGCCATCTAAAACTTGCTGTTGATACAGCCATTGTTGGCAGAATCTCAGATGGTGTCGAAAGAGTGTACAGGAGTGAGATATAGAAAACATCATCATACATCATACATAAACATCAAATATCAAACTCAGAACATCAAACATTAAATATATGACATCAAATGTAGAATGTCAAACATTGAACATCAAGCATAGAACAGAACAGCACAGGAACAGGCCCTTCAGCCCACGATAACTGGCCTGAAAATGATACTGAATAAAACAAACTTTTCTGCCTGTAACTGATCCAAATCCCTCTATTCCCTGAGTTTTCACTTGCCTATCTAACAGCTTCTTAAATACATTGATAATTAAGTTTGTCACCTTAGTTCAATGGGTGCATGTTTGCAATTCTCTCTTTTTATGAGACATTGTGAATCCATTGTTCTGACTTTTTTCTAATCTTCGGCTTGATGGGAAAGGGATAATGAGAGAACATCTGAGATGGGTGGAGTCTGTGATTATGCTTTACTGAAGCAACATGAATTATAGACAGAGTGCATGGAGGGGAGACTGGTTTTCGTGATGTGATGAGCCATATCAACAACTCTCTGCAGGTTCCTGTGGTGATGGGCAGAACAGTTGCTTACGAAGCCACAATGCGTCCAGTAAGATGCATTCTGTAATGGATCAAGTAACCACAATAGGTCATTCCTTTGTCTCTTACACTCCAAAGAAAATGTCCAGGTCTTTCCTTATAACTCCAACCCTCCAGTCCCAGCTAAAATCCTTAAATCCTTTTTGTATTCTCTCCAGTTCAATGACGTAGTGTATTTCCATGAAAAGGGTGACAGAACTGAATGAAATTCAAATGCAGCCTTGCCAATGTCTTGTACAGCTGTAACGTGACATCCCAACTCCTGCACTCAGTAGTTAGAGTTGTACAGAAGGACATGATTGACCATGACCTCATTGAACAGAACCGTCAGGCAAGCGTCTATCCAATCAGAATCAGAATCATGTTCTGATTTATTATTACAGAATTGCATGCAAAATTTGTTGCGTTACCACAGCAGAACAACAAATTTCGATATCTTATCCTTAAATAAAGGACATGGCACAAATGCTTTTCATACACTGACATTCTGATTGTTGTCAATAAGAAAATAATTCTTTCTGGTTCTCACTGATCTGCATTCAAAATCTGTGAGTGCGTTACACTTGAATGTTGTGTGGATCTCAGCTATGCTTGGAATGTACGAATTAACGTCAAACAATTGGAATGCAGTTCAGGTAATTTGCCTATCACCACAATAGGTCTACTGCAGATGCAATCTCAATGGCTTTCCACGCGGCCTTGGATCACCTGGACAATAGAAATACCTATGTCAAGATGCTATTCATTAACTATAGCTCAGTGTTTAACACCATCAATCCTACAGTCCTGATTGCAAAGCTACAGAACTTGAGCATCCGTACCTTCCTCTGAGATTGGATCCTCAGCCAGTAGACCACAATCTGTGTGGATTGGCACTATCATCTCCACCCCACTGACAATCACTGCACACCTCAGGGATGTGTTTGTAGTCCACTGCTCTACTCTCTCTATACCCATGATTGTGTGGCTACGCCTACAGTGTTCAAATGCCATCCATTAATTTGCTGATGATACAAGCAATGTTGGCAGAATCCCAGATGGTGATGAGAGGGCATACAGGAGCAAGATATACCAGCTGGTTGAGTGGTGTTGCAGCAACAGGAAGGGTAAGATGAGGGAACACACACCAATCCTCATGGAGGGGTCAAAAATGCTGAGTGTGAGCAATTTCAAGTTCCTGGGTGTCAATATCTCTGAAGATCTAAACTGGTCCCAACATATCGACACAGCTATAAAGAAGGTAAGACAGCAGCTATATTTCATTAGGAGTTCGAGATTTGAGTGTTGCCTAAAACACTCAAAAACTTCGACAGATGTACTGTGGAGAGCATTCTGACTGGCTGCATCACCCTCTGGTACTGCACACTATCAAAGTAAACTGCACAGTGTTGTAAAATTAGTCAGCTCCATCACGGATTCCAGCTTCAGTAGTATCAGGAAGCAATGCTTCAGAAAGGTGGCATCTACCATTAAGGACACACAACACCCAAGACATGCCTTCTCCTCATTGCCACCTTCAGGAATGAGATACAGTAGTCTGAAGACACGCACTCAACAATTCAAAATCAACTTCTTCCCTTCTGCCATCCAATTTCTAAACAGACATTACCTCAATACTTTTTTTAAATGTCTGTTTTGGCATTACTTATTTAATTTAACTATTTGATATACGTTTATATTCTTCCTGTAATTCGGCATTTTTTCCGCTGTGTTATCATGTATTACGTTGTACCGCTGCCGCAAAGTTAACAAATTTTACAACATATGCCAATGATATTAAAACTGATTCTGATTCTTGTACATAGACATAGATTGATTATGAGTACATAAGGTACAGGAGTCTACTCATTAGGTAGGAAGGAAATGATAATGTGGTGGTTGGGGTGGTGGAGGTGTGGGTTAGTAGGTAAAGGTGTTAGCCAGCTTTACTACTTAAGGAAAGTAACTGTTTTTGAGTCTGGTGGCCCTGACCCAGATGCCACATAGCCTCCTTCCTGATGGGAGCAGGACAAACTGTCCATGAGCAGGGTGGGTAGGATCCTTCAAGATATTGCTGGCCTTTTTCCTGCACTTTCTGCCTATACATCCTTGATGATGGGTAGGCCTTGGACGGTTGTGTCTACCCATTGTAGAAACTTCCTGTCCATTGCATTGCAATCTCCAATACCATGCAGTGATCAGATGTGGAAAGAGTCAGTGGTTTAAAGTTCCTTGTTGTATACATCTCCGAGGATCTCATCTGGTCACAACATACTGAAGCAGCTATAAAGAAGGTAAGACAGTGGCTATATTTCATTGGGAGTTTGAGGAGATACCTAAAACACTCAAACTTCGGCAGATGTCTCACGGAGAGCATTCTGAATGGACTCATCACTATTTGGCACAGGGAGGTATTGCATTGGATCGAAGTAAGCTGCAGAAAGTTGTAAAATTAGTCTGCTCCATCATGGGATCTAGCCTGCATAGTGTCCAAGATATCTTCAAGGAGCAGTGCCTCAGAAAGACAGCGTCCATCATTAAGGACCCCCCACCACCTAGGACATGCCTTCTTCTCATTGTTACCATTGGGAAGGCACACCCTCAGTGATTCAGGAACAGTTTCTTCCTCTCTACTATCCAATTCCTAAATGGACATTGAACCCATGAACACTAACTCACTACTTTTTTAAAATTTATGTTTTTGCACTAGTTATCTTAATTGAACTATTATATATATTTTTTACTATAATTCAGATTTTTTCCTATATTTATCATGTATTGCATTGTACAATTGGACAGCTGCCGCAAAGTTAACAAATTACACACCAAATGCCAGAGATTGTTATTTAAGGACATTTCTGTGGGGTCATGGCATCAAGTACATACCATTTCCTCAACATCACCTGCTTTCAGTGCGACTGCAGAGAGGTCTATATGTTCATTAAGTTTTAAAGAAATGATGTACAAGCAAGCAGAGAACCGGGGACCTCGAAAGAGAAGTAGGGCATCATGGTAGCGTAGCAGTTGGTGCAACGCTGTGACAGCTCAGAGTGTCCCAGAGCTCGGAATTCAATACTGGAGCTGTCTGTAAGGAGTTTGTACGTTCTCCCCATGAACTGCATGGGCTTCTTCCAGGTGCTACGGTTTCTTCCCACAGTCCAAAGACATACTGGTTAGTCGGTTAGTTGGTCATTGTACATGGGCCTGTGATTAGGCTAGGATTAAATAGGTGGGATGTTGTGCTGCAAGTATCTCTTCTGCACTGTATCTCAAAATCAAATCAAATTAAATTAAGAATGAAAAGAAAACAGAAACAGAATGAAAGCAAAATTACTTAAATAACAAAAGGATAATGTTTTAAAGGAAAAATATGACAGAAACACAAATAAGAAATACATACAGAAGAATATGAGGGGGTTTTGATGAGCTAAATGCAAGCAGGCTCTTTCCATTGAGGTTGGGTGAGACTGGAACTAGAGTTAAGGGTGAAAGATGGAATTTCTTCACTCAGAGGGTGGTGAGAGTGTGGAACGAGCTGCCAGTGGAAGTGGTGGGTATGGGTTCGATATCAACATTGAAGAGAAATTTGCAGAGGTACATGTATGGGAGGGCTAGGGTTCAGATGCAAGTCATTGGGATTAGGCAGATTAATAGTTTGGCATTGACAAGATGGGCCAAAAGGCCTGTTTCTGTGTTGTAGTGTTCTATGACTCTATAACTTTATGACTTTAAAAGTCAGAATCAGAATCAAAAACACGAAGTACACTGCAGATGCTGGGGTCAAAGCAACACGTACAACAAGCTGGAGGAACTCAGCAGGTCGGGCAGCATCCGTGGAAGCAAGCAGTCAACATAATTTGTCATCACTGGCAGAGATGGCATGGAAGTTGATTTCTTTTGACAGCAGTACAGTGCAAAGACATAAATTGCAGAAACATACAGTGGAAAAGGATGAGGAATCATGAGGTAGCGTCTTCATGGTTCATGAGGCAACAGGACAATAGACAATAGACAGTAGGTGCAGGAATAGGCCATTCGGCCCTTCTAGCCAGCACCACCATTCACTGTGATCATGGCTGATCATCCACAATCAGTACCCTGTTCCTGCCCTCTCCCCATATCCCTTGACCCACTATCTATAAGAGCTCTATCTAACTCTCTCTTGAATGCATCCAGAGACTTGGCCTCCACTGCCTTCTGGGGCAGAGCATTCCACATATCCACCACTCTCTGGGTGAAAATGTTTTTCCGCATCTCTGTTCTAAATGGCCTACCCCTTATTCTTAAACTGTGGCCTCTTGTTCTGGACTCACCCATCAGCGGGAACATGCTTCCGGCCTCCAGCGTGTCCAATCCCTTAATAATCTTATATGTCTCAATCAGATCCCCTCTACTCCTTCTAAATTCCAGTGTATACAAGCCCAGTCGCTCTAATCTTTCAACATACGACAGTCCCACCATTCTGGGAATTAACCTTGTGAACCTACGCTGCACTCCCTCAATAGCAAGAATGTCCTTCCTCAAATTTGTAGACCAAAACTACACACAATACTCCAGGTGGGGTCTCACCAGGGCCCTGTACAGTTGCAGAAGGACCTCTTTACTCCTATACTCAATTCCTCTTGTTATAAAGGCCAGCATGCCATTAGCTTTCTTCACTGCCTGCTGTACCTGCATGCTTGCTTTCATTGACTGATGTACAAGAACACCTAGATCTCATTGTACTTCCCCTTTTCCTAACTTGACTCCATTTAGATAGTAATCTGCCTTCCTGTTCTTGCCACCAAAGTGGATAACCTCACATTTATCCAGATTAAACTGCATCTGCCATACATTTGCCCACTCATCCAACCTGTCCAAGTCACCCTGCATTCTCATTACATCCTCCTGACATTTCACACTGCCACCCAGCTTTGTGTCATCAGCAAATTTGCTAATGTTACTTTTAATCCCTTCATCTAAATCATTAATGTATATTGTAAACAGCTGCGGTCCCAGGACCGAACCCTGCGGTACCCCACTATTCACAGCCTGCCATTCCAAAAGGGACCCGTTAATCGCTCCTCTTTGTTTCCTGTCAGCCAGCCAATTTTCAATCCATGTCAGTACTTTGCCCCCAATACCATGTGCCCTAATTTTGCCCACTAATCTCCTATGTGGGACTTTATCAATAGACAATAGGTGCAGAAGTAGACCATTCGGCCCTTCGAGCCTGCACCGCCATTCTGAGATCATGGCTGATCATCTACTATCAATACCTGGTTCCTGCCTTGTCCCCATATCCCTTGATTCCCCTATCCATAAGATACCTATCTAGCTCCTGGAAAAGCTTTCTGGAAGTCCAGGTACACTACATCCACTGGATCTCCCTTGTCCATTTTCATAGTTACATCCTCAAAAAACTCCAGAAGATTAGTCAAGCATGATTTTTCCTTCATAAATTCATGCTGACTCGGACTGATCCTTCTACTGTTATCCAAATGTGTCGTAATTTCCTCTTTTATAATTGACTCCAGCATCTTTCCCACCACTGACGTCAGGCTAACCGGTCTATAATTCCCTGTTTTCTCTCTCCCTCCTTTCTTGAAAAGTGGGACAACATTAGCCACCCTCCAATCAGCAGGAACTGTTCCTGAATCTATAGAACATTGGAAAATGATTACCAATGCGTCCATGATTTCTAGAGCCACCTCTTTAAGTACCCTGGGATGCAGACCATCAGGTCCTGGGGACTTATCAGCCTTCAGATTCAACAGTCCATCCAACACCGTTTCTTGCCTAATATAAATTTCCTTCAGTTCATCCTTTACCCTAGTTCCTTTGGCCACTATTACATCTGGGAGATTGTTTGTGTCTTCCCTAGTGAAGACAGATCCAAAGTACCTGTTCAACTCGTCTGCCATTTCCTTGTTCCCCATAATAAATTCACCCGTTTCTGTCTTCAATGGCCCAATTTTGGTCTTAACTTTTTTTTTGCTATTCAGCTTTTTTGCTATTAAGCTTTTACTATCCTCCTTTATATTCTTGGCTAGTTTACATTCGTACCTCATTTTTTTTTTGGAATCTGCCATTGGGTTGGGCTTTGGCTCTTCACATCAGGGCTGCCCTCTAGTGTTCACCTGGTGCTGCTCTCCAGCGTTGGCACAACGTTGGTGTCCGGAGTTCGCTCAGTGGAAGAAGAAGCTGGACCAGGTCAACTTACCATCAATTCTACAGATATGCCCCTCAGGGACTTGGATATATGTTTTTTTTTTCTTTGTGACTGTATGTTTTTCTGAAATCATAAACATTTATGCTATTGTGCTATGTGTTATTCACTGTGTGCTATTGGCAATGTGTATTGCACCTTGGCCCCAGAGGAACGTTGTCACGTTTGGCTATTTTCATGTACGGTTAAATAATAATTAAATTTAAACTTGAACTTGTAATTTCTGGATATCTCAAGTTGTTCTCTATTTTTAATGTGCAGTTACTCTTATAGTATGGAAGTACGACTGCCAGCTTGTACATAACAAAATCTCACAAGCAGCAATGACATCATGACAAGGTAATCTGCTTTCATTAGTAATTGGTTTATTATTATCACATGCTCTGAGTTGCACTGACAAGCTTTGCTCTGCATGCCATTTGTACAGATCATTTCTCCACATCAGTAGTTCGAGGTTGCACAAAGGACTAAGCAATTACAGAGTGCACAATATAGTTTCATTGTAACAGAGGAAGTGTGGAAAGTTCAGACCACAAAACTCCAACAAAAACAACAATTCTGCATGTAAATCCCACCACACTGGAGTAAAACTAAGACAGTAAAAGGCTGAACTCTGAGGTAGTACACAAAAAAAAAGACTTGGAGTAACTCAATGAGTTAAGATAGCATCAATGATTGAAAATGCACATTTGACATTATGGGTCAAGACAGTCCGGACTGAAAGTCTCAGCTGTTTATTCCTCTCCACAGATTCTGCCTGACCGATTAGTTCTTTCTGTGTGTTCCTCCAGATTCTGTCGTCTGCAGTCTCTTACGTTTTGAGCCCTGAGATTTGGTATTCCACCAAAGAATCTGGCAAATTTCTGCAACTGTGCAGTGGAAAGTGTTCTAAGTGGGTGCAGAACCACCAGGTCTGGAGGCTCCAATGCCCAGGTTCGAAAAAAAAGCTGCGAGGATTGCCGGCTCGGCCAGCTCCATCATCGACACAGCCATCCCCACCGGCAAGGAGATCTTCAAAATGTGGCATCAATCATTAAGGACCTTCACCATCCAGGACGTGCCTTCTTTTTATTACTACCATCAGGGAGGAGGTACACTGAAAAGACAAACACTCAAGTATTTCAGGAACAGCTTTTCCCTCCGCCATCCAATGAACCATAAATGCTATAGTTCAAAGTTCAAAGAAAATGTTATTATCAAGTACATATATGTACCATATACAATCCAGAGATCCATGTTCTTGTGGGCACACATAAAAGATGTATAGAATAATAACTATACTAGAATCGGTGAAAGAGTGCCCAACTAGAGTGTTCAACCAGAGTGCAGAAGTCAACAAACTGTGCAAATACAAAAGAAGAAACATAATAATAATAAATAAGCAATAAATATTGTGAAAATGAGGTGAAGAGCTCTTGAAAGTGAGTCCATTATTTGTGGAAACATTTCAATGACAGGGCAAGTGGAGATGAGTAAAGTTATCCCCTTTGGTTTAAGAGCCTGATGGTTGAGGGGCAGTAACTGTTCCTGAACCTGGTTGTATGGGTCCTGAGGTTCTTGTACTTTATTCTTGATGGCAGATGCGAGAAGAGAGATTGTCCCGCATGGTGCGGGTAACTGATAATGGATGCTGCATCTCTGCGACAGTATATCATGTAAATGTGCTCAGTGGTTGGAAGGGCTGTACCCATAATGGACCGGACTGTATCCATTACATTTTGTGGGATTTTCCATTCAAGAGCGTTGGTGTTTCCATACCAGACTGATGCAGTTAATACACTCTCCACTGCATATCTCTAGAAGTTTGTCAAAGTTTTAGATGTCATGCTGAATCTGTGCCAACTCCTAAGGCACTGCTGTGCTGTCTTCATAATTACACTTACGTGCTGGGCCCAGGACAGGTCCTCTGAAATAATATCACCTAGGAATTTAAAGTTGCTGACCCTCCCCACTCCTGAAGCTCTGATGAGGACTGGCTCACGGACCTCTGGTTTCCATCTATAATCATCTCCTTGGTCTTGCTGACATTGAGTGCGAGGTCGTTGTTATAACACCACTCAGCCAGATTTTCAATCCCACTCCTATAGGCTTTGATTCAGCCCACAACAGTGGTGTTATCAGCAAACTTGAATATAGCATTGGAACTGTGCTTATTCACACATTCATAAGAGTAAAGTGAGTAGAGCAGGGAACTAAGCACACAACCTTGTGGTGCACGTGTGCTGATGGAAATCGTGGAGGAGATGTGGTTGCCAATCTAAACTGACTGGGGTCTGCAAGTGATGAAATCCAGGATCTAACTGCACAAGGTGGTACTGAGGCCAAGGTCTTGGAGCTTACTGATTAGTTTTGAGAGGATGATGATATTGAATGCTCCAGGTCTGAGTGAAGAGCCAATGAGATGGCATCTGCTGTGGACCTATTGCTCCAGTAGGCAAATTGGAGCAGATCCAAGTCGCTTCTCAGGCAGGAGCTGAAATGTTTCATCACCAGCCTCTCAGGCACAACGCTCATCATTGTGGATGTAAGTGTGATCATCATTGAGGCAGGTCACGATGGGCTTGGGCAGCAGTGTAATTGAATCCTGCTTGAAGCATGTGAGTATCACACACTGCTGAAGTGGGAGGTTAAATAGCTCACCACTTAGTCAGTCTTTTGCACTATCATTTTATTAATATATTTCTTATTGTAACTTATAGTAATTTTTATGTAGTGCACTGTACTGCTGCCAGAAAACAACAAAATTCACAACGTATGTCGGTGGTATTCACCTGATTCTGATTCAGTTGTAATAGACCTGATTCTGATTCTGAGCTGGTGTTTGTCAACCATGCAGACTTTATGATCAGACCTCTCACACCGTTGTGAATGATCTGGAATTTCTGTGCTGACTTCAAGGGTTCACTTCAAGATCGGCAAATACAGATAGTCAGGTCCAAGGTCCAAATCATTGAGTCACAGAGCCTTGTGACTTACACAACCAGTGCTCAGATTAAATAGAAACAGCAACACACACATCAGTCATAAACCCAGTCACTGTATACACACTCAGTGGCCGCTTTAGTAGGTACCTCCTGTACCTAATAAAGTGACTACTGAGTGTATGTTTGTGGTCTTCTGCTGCCTTAGCCCATCCACTTCAATGTTTGACACATTACGGACTCAGAGATGCTCTTCTGCACAATACTGTTATTTGAGTTACTGTCATCTTTCTGGCAGCTTGAACCTGTATAGCCATTCTCCTCTGACCTCTCCCGTTAACAAAGTTTTATCGCCCACAGAACAGCCACTCACTGGATGTTTCACAACATTCTCTGTAAACTCTAAAGATTGTTGTGGAATCACAGGAAATCAGCAGTTTTGAGATACTCAAACCACCCCATCTGGCACCAACAATTATTCCACGATCAATAGGCTCAATAGGTACATTTAAGGTCAGAAAAATGTATACAATATATTCTGAAATTCTTTTGCTTCGCAGGTATCCACGAAAACAGAGGAGAGCCCCAAAGAATGAATGACAGTTAGATGTTAGAACCCCAAAGCCCCCCAGCTCCCCCTCCTACACATAAGCAGCAGCAAAGCAACAACCCCCCACCTACCAGCTAGAAATTATCAGCACCCCCACCAAGCACTCCAGTGTGCAGCAAAGCATCAGTAAAGATACAGACTCGCAGTACCCCAAAGACTATTCATTCACCTGGTAATTCGACATACCACAGGCTCTCTTTTCCCTAACAAGGGAAAAAGAGGTGTCTCCATTTCACAGCAAGAGGGGAGACATAACAAACAACTCACTGATTTACGATGCTAAAAGACTGTTTTGTCGCTTTTTTCCGAGCTCTGCGCCCACAGAGTTGGCACCAAAAAGGCGCAGCTCTTCGGACAGCTGATCCGCTGCTCCCGATGTTCCGTGTTCTCCCACGACGCTTCAGTCAGGGGCCCCAGACTAGAATCAGCACGTCCCCGGAGCCACGAAAACCCAGTACCCTGAAGGCACGCTCGTCTTCCCTCCCTCTCACTCTCTCTCCCTCTCTCCCTTTCTCTCCTCCTCTCCCTTTCTCTCACACTCTCTCCCTCTCCCTCTCTCTCTCTCTCTTTCCTCTCTCTCCCTCTTCCCATTCCTGTTCCTCTCCCTTTCTGCCTCCCTGTGCTCTCTCTCTCTCTCTCACTCAACAGTGGTGTACAGAAGAGCATCACTGAACACACAATAAGCTGAACGTTGTAGTGAATGGGCTACATCTGCAGAAGACACGTGAGCATATACTCAGTGTCCACTTTATTAGGTACAGGAGGTACCCAAAAAGTAGCCACTGAGTGTATGATAATAATGGTCCAATTGAATTTCTGGTTGTCGGTACCCCCAAGACATGGACACTTAAGGATTCAGAATTGGTGATGGCATTGACTATCAAAAGACTAGGCTCTCTTGTGGACGTGGAAGAGAGCCTAGCGTGAATGTTACTTTATTAGCCCTGACTCGTGCCTTGTAAATGATAGGACAGTTTAGGTGTGCAAAATGTAAACAAGAAGACATAATGCAGAAAGGGACATTGCGCCAGAACTAAATATAATTGTTAATGTAAACATAGACTGTGACGTCTCGTAAATTGATGCAGGCAGGCATGAATGCATAAATCTCGAAAGCGCACTTCAGAATCTGTAATTTGGAGCCACAGGATGAAGATTAGTAGCCTGGTATCCAGCCATAACTTTCATGATATCCACAACTAAAATCCCCTGAGACACTGCACATGTGTAGGGTTAGAGAGCTTGGAGAACGGAGTGTTGTCAGATTCTTGTTTATCAAACACAGCTGCTGACCCAGTCATTACTTTAAATTTCAGTATCTCCGAGAACCCTTCACTTTGGGCTTCAATGCATTGGGGATAGCTGTGCTTGACTTGGCACTCTCAAAGAAACAAATTGCTATTTTGCTTGCCAGTGGATCAATAGCTAAATTTAAAATAACTTATTCCATACATAGGAAGAAACACCTTGTTTTAATCGAACTCTTCACATCCTCAGGAGCAGCCTGAGGACCAGTTAAATTTGTTTTTCACTGTTATTAACAACCCAACTTGTTTAATTTATTTATTTATAGACACAGCACAGCCTCCCAGCCCAGCGAATCCGCGTTGCCAATTACGAGTCCACACAGCTCAATTACAAGTCTGCTCTGGCCAATTACACCCAGCCTGGTTGCTTTTAACCTGTCTATACAAAAACTGGAAGTGCAAAAGGACTGGGAGTCCATGTGCAAGATTCACTAAAGGCCTCCTTACAAGTTGAGTCAGTGGTGTCTGTGTTGGTTGTCTGTCATTTCCAATGATGACCAAAACTTGTGCAGGAGAAGTTTTGTAGTGAGAAAAGAATTTTTCCACCCATTTTTCCAGCTGATCTAGATCCTATTGCAAGCTTTGATACCCTTCCTCACTGTCCACTCTACTCACAGTCTTGGTGTCATCAACAAATTTGCTGATCCGGTTAACCATATTATCTACATCTATACCTACCTACAGCTAACCATACCTACATCTTGTAATGGTTGGCCTGGAGTTTTTTCCTGTGGGGTGGGGGGAGGATACTAACTTTATATGATTTTATTTTGGGTGCTGTTTCATCACTGTTTTGAACTATATAATTGTTATGTTTATTTTGCACTGTATTAATCTTCATATTGCTGTTGGGTTTTTGCTGTAATAATCATAGAAATGCATAAAAATCAATTTAAAAACATATTATTATCCAGATCATTGACATAGGCAATCATCAACTAGCACTCTCTGGCTTCTCCCACCAAAACCAAAGTCTTACCCAATTTATTACATCATCCGGAACGCCAAGCAACTGAGCCTTGACCAACATCCCATGCGGGACCTTGTCAAAGGCCTTGCTAAAGTCCATGTAGACAACTTCCACTGCCATTCCTTCATCAACTTATCTTGTAAATTCCTCAAGAAACTCTAAGAGATTCCTTAGACATGACCTACCTCACACAAAGCCATGATGATGTGAAGTAAGATTTCTATAGGTTTTCCAGGTTGATCATGTTGAATTTATCTCACTCTGGGATGTCCCTTGAGTCATTCTTTAGAAAATGGGAAATTGTTCATTAGAACAAGTAACACAGGTGCAAGTAGAGTGGCCAATCATTTGGAGTGTGCCAGTTTTTAGAGTGGCTTTGGCTCTTCAAGCTTAGGCGAGATCAGGCTTGTTGAGGTAGATTATCTTGTAAGTTACTCTCTCTCTCTCTCTGTCTGTCTCTTTGTTTATTTGCTCATTCCTCATCTATTAGTTCATAGTACACCTTCTCTAGAGCAACTAGGGATGGGCAATAAATATTCTGTAAATGAATAGGTTAAAAGATAAACAAATCTGCACCAGGTGTACTGAGCTACAGGGAAGTAGACAACCCGAGGTTGCAGGAGACATGTAACTATGAGAACTGTCAGGAGAAGGAGGGGAAATGCACGGCCAGTGCAGAGTATCCTGTGGCCGTTCCCCTCAATGATAAGTATATAACTGTAGATACTATTGAGGGGGATGACCTCCCAGGAGGGAGCCACAGTGACTGGGTCTCTGGCATTGAGTCTGGTACAGTGGCTCAGAAGAGCAGAGAGGTGAAGAGGACTGCAGTGTTGGTAGGAGATTCTTTAGTCAGAGGAACAGAGACGAGGGTTCTGTGGGCGCGATAGAGATACCCAGATTGTATGTTGCCTCCCCGGTGTCAGGGTCAGGCATGTCTTGGATTGTGTCCATAGTATTCTCAAGGGCAATGGTGAGCAGCCAGCCGTCTTGGTACATGTTGGCACCAATGACATAGGTAGACAAGGGGAGGAGGTCCTAAAGAGAGATTCTAGGGAGCTAGGTAGAAAGTGAAAAGCAGAATCTCGAGGTTGCTGCCTGTGCTACGTGCCAGTGAGGATAAGAATAGTATGATTAGGTAGATGAATGTGTGGCTGAGGAACTCATGCAGGGGACAGGAGATTAGATTCATGGATCATTGGGATGTCTACTGGGGAAGGTATGATGTATACAATAGGTTAAACCTGATGAGGAAGGGGTCCGATATCCTTGCGGGCAGGTTGGCTAGAATGGTTTGGGTGGGTTTAAGCTAACTTGTCAGGGGGATGGGAACCGGAGTGATAGCGCTGAAGATGAAGCAGCTAAGTTACAAACAGAGACAAAGTGTAGTGAGACTCTTAGCAAGGACAGGGCAAAATTACAGTCACCAGGATGAGTTGCAATGTAAAAGGTGGACAAAATCAAAAAGGTGAATACAGGACTAAAAGTGATATATTTGAATGCGTGCAGAATATAGAATAAGGTTGATGAACTTGACACACAAATACAGATTGGCAAGTATGATGTTGTAGGCACCATTGAATCATGGCTGAAAGAAGATTTTAGCTAAAGCTTGCAATAATGTCCAAGTATACACGTTGTATCAAAAGGATAGGCAGGAAAACAGAGGGAGTGGAGATCATTAGAAAGAGGTGACACAGGGTCAGAAGGTGTTGAATCGTTGTAGATAGAGCTAAGGAACTGCAAGGGTAAAAAGTTATAAACAGACCCCCAAACATGAGTAAGAATGAGGTCTACAAATTATAATGGGAGATAGGGAATGCATGCTGATAGACCAATGTTACCATAGGCATGGGGCATTTCAATATGCAGGTAGGTTGGGAAAATCAAGTTGGTGCAGGATTCCAAGATGATGAATATTCTAGAAGGTCTACGAGATGGCTTTTTAGGGCAGCTTGTGGTTGAGCCCACTAGGGGATCAGCTATTCTGGATTGGGTGTCATGCAATGAACAGGAATTGATTAGAGAGCTTAAGGTAAAAGAATGCTTATGGGAAAGTGATCATAATATGATTTAATTCACCTTACAATTTGAGAACAAGAAGCTAAAGTCAGATATATCAGTATTAAAGTGGAGTAAACAGAATTACAGAGGCTTGAGATTGGACTTGGCCTGAATTGATTGGAAAAGAACACTGGCTGGGATGATGGCAGAGTGCAATGGCTAGAATTTCTGGAAGAAACTTGGAAGGCACAGGATATATGCATCCCAAAGAGGAAGTTTATTATTTATTGTAATGTCTGCACTGTTCTGTGCACTTTATGCAGTCCTGGGTAGGTCTATAGTCTAATGTAATTTTTTTTCTGTGTTGTTTTCACATAGTTCAGTGTAGTTTTTGTACTGTTTCATGTGGCACCATGGTCCTGAAAGACGTTGCCTCGTTTTTACAATGTACTGTACCAGCAGTTATGGTCAAAATGACAATAAAAAGTGACTTGACTTGACTTGAGAAGCATTCTAAAGGAAAGATGACACAAGTGTGGTTAAGAGAAATCAAAGCAATGTAAAAGTGAAAGAGAGGGCATATAATAGGGGTCTCTGTCGGGACTTACTTTTTTACCTTATATGTCAATTATTTGGATGTTGGAGTTGATGGCTTTGTTGCAAAAATTGCAGTTGATGCCAGGTTAAGTGTAGCAGCAGGTAATTTTGAGGAAATAGGTTACAGAAGGACTTAGACATTAGGAGAATGAGCAAAGAAATGGTAGATGGAATACAGTGTCAGGCATTTTGGTAGAAGAACTCAATTTGTTGACTATTCTCCAATTGAAGAGAAAATGCAAAAATCCCAGGGCCAAAGTGATTTGGGAGACCTCGTGCAGGATTCCAAGTCTGTGGAGAGGATGGCAAATACGATTTGGCATTCATCTCAAGAAGACCAGAATATAAAAGCAAGGATGTAACATTATGATTTTATAAAGCACTGGTGAGGCTTCACTTGGAGAATTGAGAGCAGTTTTGGGTCCCTTATCTTAGAAAAGATGTGAAACTCAAGAATGTTTAAAGGAGGTTCACAAAAATTATCCTGGATTAAGCAGCTTGTTATATGAAGAGCTTTTGATGGCTCTGGTCCTGTATTCACTGGAATTCAGTAGAATGAGGGTTGCCTAATTGAAACATATTGAATGGTGAAATGCTTTCATAGAGTCAATGTCGAGAGGATGTTTCCTATGGTGGGAGAGTCTAAAACCAGAGGACACAGCCTCAGAATAGACAGGTGTCCTTTTAGAACAGAGATGAGGAGGAATTTCTTTAGCCAGAGAGTGGTGAATATTTGGAATTCTTTGCCACAGGCAGCTGTGGAGGCCAAGTTCTTACATATATTTAAGGCAGAGGCTGATAGGTCAGAGGATGAAGGGATACGGGGAGAAGACAGGAGATTGGGGCTGAGAGGAAAATTGGATCAGCTGTGGTGAAATGGTGGAGCAGACCTGATGGGCCAAATGGCCTAATTTTGCTCCTATAGCTTATGGTCTTATTGCTTTATGGCATTTTTTAATAATTATTCTCATTCTTCGTATCACCGTGAACAAATGTGAATGAAATATAGCTGCTAGTTGCTTTGATGTGTTGGGCCCTGGACAGACATTGACATCCAAGAACTTAAAACTGCACACCCTTTCAACTACTAAGCCCTCAATTAGGACTGTTGTGTGGTCTCATAATTTCCCCTTCCTGAAGTCCATAAGACTGTAGGAGCAGAATGAAGCTATTCAACCCATTTAGTCCACTCCACCATTCCATCATGGCTGATTTATTATCCCTCTCAACCCCATTCTCCGGACTTCTCCTCGTAACTTTTGATGTCCTTGCTAATCAGGATCCTATCAACCTCTGCTTTAAATATACCCAGTGACTTCGCCTCCACATCCCTTTGTGGCAATGAATTCCACAGAATCACCGCCCACTGGTTAAATAAATTCCTACTCATCTCTGTTTTTGTATTCTGAGGCTGTGCCCCTGGTTCGACACTCCCCCAAGTCCACAATCAATTGCTTGATTTTGCTGACATTGAGCGTGAAGTTGTTGTTGGACTCCACTCAACCAGCCGAATTATCTCGCTCCAGTACACCTAGTTATTACGTGCGGCATGATCTGTCTGAATGGCAGAAATTTTTCAGTGTATCCCAGTTCGTGTGACTTTAATAAACCAAATACCGGTAACCTGTGAATCGAATTTCAGAACCAGAATTAAATGTGCATATTTATCCCTTCAAACGTTCAGCACACAGAGTCTAGGAGTGATCTTATCAAAAGAACATTAGGGTGCCCGGAATTTTTTTTTTACCATTTCACTAGTTGGTTGAATTTTAAAGAAGGTTCTGATTCTAATTGTTAACACATGACAAAAATTCCATGGGAACGTTGGAGTTGCAGTATTCCATTCACATTGCTCATCCTCACAATAATTCTGTCCCTTTGTCATTGCTCATGTTAATCAAGGAACTCCCACACAACAGTGAGACCACAGTTGGAATATAGTGTGCATAATTTATCCTTAATTGGTGTATGGGAGAATGAGGGGCAACCTTATGGAGGTGTATAAAATCATGAGGGGCAGACGTGCAGTGAATGAACACAGTCTTTTTTCCTGTGAAAAGGAACTGGGAAAAAAGGGGGCGTGTGTCTAAGGTGGAAGGGGAAAGACATATTTATTTAGAGGTACCGTGTGGAATGGCCCTTCTTGTCCAATGAGGTGCACAGTACAGCAATCTATGTGTTTAACACTAGCCTAATCATGGGGCAATTTACAATGACCAATTAACCTACTAACCGGTATGTCTTTGGAGTGTGGGAGGAAAGTGAAGCATCTGGAGTAAGTCCACGTGGTTCACGGGAAGAATGTATAAACTCCTTACAGATGGTGCCAGAATTGATCTCCAAACTCCGGAACACCCCGAGCTGTAACAGCGTCACGCTAATCGCTACGTCACTATGGCGCCTTTCTCTCTTAAACTTAACTACGCTACCAAAGCACGTTTTTCCTCTTAAATGTAATCCGATTACATTTTTCTTAAATTTAATCAGAATGTGAGGGTAAATGTTTTCACTCTGAATGTGATCTGTCTCTGGAATGAACTGATAAGTACATTAACAACATTTAAAAGGAACTTGGACGGGTACATGGAATCGGACACAAAATGCTGGTGGAACACAGCAGGCCAGGCAGCTTCTATAAGGAGAAACACTGTCAACGTTTCGGGCCGAGACCCTTCATCAGGATGCTGCCTGGCCTGCTGTGTTCCACCAGCATTTTGTGTGTGTGTTGTTTGAATTTCCAGCATCTGCAGATTTCCTCGTGTTGACATGGAATCAGAATCAGGTTTAATATCACCGGCATATATTGTGGAATTTGTTAACTTTGCGGCAGCAGTACAGTGCAATACATAACAATAGAGAAAAATATAAATTACAGTAAATGTGTATATATATACTTACTGTAATTCACATTACTTTATTTTAGTATATTTTTTAAATAGTTAAATAATTAAATAAGTAGTGCAAAAATAAAAATAAAAAGTAACAAGTTATTTGTTCGTAGGTTCAATGTCCATTCTGAAGTCAGATGGCAGATGGGAAGAAGCTATTCCTGTGTGTGTGCCTTCGGACTCCTGCACCTCCTTCCTGATGATAACAGTGAGAAGAGGGCAAGTCCTGGGTGATGGGGGCCCTTAATGAAGTTTCCGCCTTTTTGAGACATTTCTCCTTGAAGATGTCCTGGATACTACAGAGGCTAGTGCCCATGTTGAAATGACTTAAGTTCACTACTTTCTGTAGCTTCTTTCGATCCTGTGCAGTAGACCCCCCTCCCCCCACCATACCAGACAGTGATGCAGCCAGTACACCAGTGATGCTCGCCACGGTACATCTGTAGAAATTTGCGAGTGTTTTTGGTGACACACCAAATCTCCTCAAACTCCTAATGAAACATAGTTCAAGTCAACAACTTGGTCAGCAGGAACAAGCTGGGCTGAAAGGCCTGTTTCTATGCTGTAATACGCTAGGACTTTATGGCAAGGAGAAAGATGTTATTACTAGACAACGGGGTGACCTGCTGGGGTACCCTTTGAGAGAAGGGTAGTGCAGTCTGATGTGACCAGAATAAACATTAAATTTCCTGAATGCTATTGGTATCGCTTTGCTTTGGAAATTGAAGAAGAAAACCTCAGTTTATTAAAGAAGAACGATGCGTAGCAAGGCAAATATAGCTCCTCCTCGTTTAACGAGGGACACTTTTGATGGCATCATTTCTGGTTGATCTGCCACCCTTGTGCCTGTTTTTATCATTCTGGAGACGTGCACGCCTCTCCTCCTCTGTCTCTTCTTCTCTCATCTTTTTTGTCCTGACTCTTTGATCCTGGAGTCATGCGGCCCTGCCCTCATCCGATTCTTGTTCTCTCCCTCTCCTTGCCACTTCCCGACGACGTTTGGCTTCATCTCCTGACCATAATGTCCCCCTTCTCTTTCCACGAGGCATAATTAGGCTGACCATATTTTTTTACCCTAATGCTGGATAGAAGATACGAAGCAGTAACACCAAAGCCTCCAGGATGCTGATTATTCGTGATGATGTGGTTGGCGTTCTCCTAAATGGACGTGATATCGTCACCGCTGTCCTTTGACTGCAGCAAAGGGTTTGATGGATATCTCGAAGTACGTCATTACAATAAGATTTAGTTATCTCTTATTGATGCATGGCAGTTGGATCTGTCCCAATCCTGCACATGCTGATGGTAATCAGCAGAATGTGACCGCTCAAAATAGAGCTGCCCTGCCCTGTTGCTCCGGTTGGTGTTGCTGCTGTGAGCATCGTGAGTCGCTTCTGAGGCTGGCCGTGCAAATGCGTTGTGGCGTCGCGTCGCCGTTTCCATCATGGCTGACATTGGCTCTTGGTTGAAAGCTAATTTTGGCAAGTGAGCAATTTTATACGATTATATAACCCTGAATTTTGCCTGCATTCTGTAAGTTAGAGCATTTTAAGTTGATTTAGCCAAAAATAGTGCCGCTGTAATGTACCATTTGGGCTAATTGGAGGTCACAAACAGACAAACAGAGCATGAGAGTTTATAGGAGTTGGAGAGGAAGTGGTAAAGATTCACAAGGATGTTGTCAGGACTGAAGAATGATTGAACTTGTCAAAACTGCTCTCCTTGGAGTGAAGGAGGTTTGAGTGGTGGGTGACCTTATAGATATTTATGCAATAATGACAGGCATGGATAGAGGAGATAATCACAGGCATTTTCCCAGATTAGAGTGATCTAACACTAGAATGACAAGTTTAATGTGAGAGGGAAAAGATTTAAAGGGGATTCGAGGGCATGTTTTTCCATATAGGGTATGTTATGTACTTGGAGTTAGCTGCCAGAATTAATCAAAGTTCAAAATGCATTATCAAATGTACTTTTGAATATCAAAGTACTTTCATGTCACAATGAAGTTAATTTTCTTGAGGGCATTCACAGTACAAAGAAATACAATAGAATCAATGAAAAATGGTGTATAAGATGATGAGAGGCATTGATCATGTGGATAGTCAGAGGCTTTTTCCCAGGGCTGAGATGACACAGTTTTAAAGTGCTTGAAAGTAGGTACAGAGGGGATGTCAGGGCTAAGCTTTTTATGCAGAGAGTGGTAAGTGCATTGAATGGGCTGCCAGCAACGGTGGTGGAGATGGATACAATAGGGTCTTTTAAGAGACTCTTGGATAGGTACACGGAGCTTAGAAAAATAGAGGGCTATGGGTAAGTACAGGTAATTTCTAAAGTAAGTACATGTTCGGCACAGCATTATGGGCCGAAGGGCCTGTATTGTGCTGTAAGTTTTCTGTGTTTCTAAAAACTGCACACAGTCAAGGACGGGATGAACAAGTAGTGTGAAATAAACAACAAATTCTGCAAATACATAAAACAAAATCAAATAATAACAATAAGTAATAAATAATATTGAGAACGTGAGCTGTAGAGTCCTTGAAAGTGAGTCTACAGGTTGAGGAAACAGTTCAGTGTTGATTGAGCGAAACTGTCCACTCTGGTTCAGGAGCCTGATGGGTGAGGGATAATAATTGTTATTCCATAGTGATGATCTTCTCTGAGGATCACAGTGGAGAGGCTTGTTAGTTCTTGAGATCCCAAAAATGATGCCGTCTTACGTTTAGCTCCTGGTTGGGTCACCCATTGTGGTGAGGTCAAGGGGGTGTTTCCAGACAAAGATCAATTCAACCAAGACCTCAACAGTGGAGTTAGAGGTAGATGTTGGCCAAGGGCAGTGAAACAGAGGAAGGCTGTAGTAGTGGAGAACACGATCTGTCAAGGGTCTTGTGGTGACTGCCGTGCATCAGCCTCACCACATTAAACCAAGTCACACACACACATTCTCCATTAAGAGAATAACCCCTGAGGATATCCCTCATGCTCAACTCAAATGATCGCATTGCTACTACAATATTTCTGAGATAGACAGCAGCATAGAAAGGAAACAGTTAGAGGGATTTGGCCCAATGTAGGCAGAATTTGATGGACATCTGCATCAGCATGAAAAAGTTAGGCTGAAGGGACTTTCTCCATGCTGTATAACTCAATGCATCTGTGCATCAAATGAGCACTTCCCTGTAAGTACTGTAATGGTTTATGTAGGATGGTGTGTAAGAAGCCCTTTCCACACCTCAGTAGAGTAGACAGATAGATGTGCTGGCTTCTCATCTCCAGGTCATCTTGATCCTCCATCTTTCAAAAGTTTCAAATGTTTCAAAGGTCCGTTTAATGTCAGAGAAATGTATAAAATATACATCCTGAAATTCCTTTTCTTCGCAAACATCCACGAAAACAGAAGAGTGCCCCCAAAGAATGAACGACAGTTAAATGTTAGAACCCCGAAGTCCCTCACAGCTCCCCTCCCTCCCACACACAAGCGGCAGCAAGCAACAATCCCCCTCACCGGAAAAAGAAGCATCGGCACCCGCCCCCGAGCACTCAGCTGTGAGCAAAGCAACAGCAAAGACACAGACTTGCAGCACTCCAAAGACCATAATGTTCACCCAGAATTCAACATACCACAGGCTCTCTCTCTCCCTAATAAGGGAGAAAGAGGTGTTTCCGTTTCACAGAGAGATGGGAGACATAATGCTGGTTCACAATGTGAAAAGTCCATTGCATCGCTTTTTCCGAGCTCTCTGCCCAAAGATCTCGGGTCTCTGGGCACACAGCCTTAGATCTTCCATCTCCCCTGCCACACCGGTCTTCTTCTTGGACACTGACTTCTGATTCCCCCGCACCCCCCCCCCCCCCACCGTCTCCAGAGCTGCGAAACTCGGTCCTCCGAAGGCGAGGAGAGCTCTTAGGGTGAGCCTTTGGCTCAGTACAACGGCCAGTTATGACACGCTGACAGCGGGTCCCATTCCCGTAAAGAACCGTAGTCAGCGTGTAACTCCAGGTCAATGTGTTGTCAAAAGAACCCTGAAAGATGGAAATAGACCTGTTTCTGAAGATGCAAGCAAAGGAGTCGCTGTGCACACACAGGATTCCAAGGTCGTAGAGCCAGTCGTAGAGTAATAGAACACAACAGGGAAACAGGCACTTTGGCCCATCTAGTCAATACAAGCTATTAATCCAATGAGTCTCATCGACTTGCTCCCAGACCATAGCCCTTCATACCCCTCTCATCCATGTACCTATCCAAATTTCTCTTAAGTGTTGAAATCAAGACTACATTTTCCCCTCCTGCCCGCTGACAGCTCTTTCTAAACTCTCACCACCCTCTGAGTGAAGAAGTTCCCCTCCATGTTTCGCTCAAAGATTTCATTTTTCATCCTTAACCCATGACCTTTAGTTCTAGTCTCATCCAACCTTGGTGGTAAAAGCCTGCCTACATTTACCCCATCTATAACCCTCATAATTTTGTATAACTCTCTTAAATCTCCCCTCATTCTCCTATGTTCCACGGAATAAAATGCTAACCTATTCAACCTTTGCCTACAAAAACCCTTTTAAAAACCAACAGAAGGCAACTAAAAATGCCATAAGATGGAAGGCAAAGGTAAGCTAGCCAATAATAGAAAAGAGGACACAAAACGTTTTTCAGATATGTCAACAGTAAAAGAGAGGCATGAGTGCATATTGGACCACTGGAAAATGACACTGAAGAAGTACTAATGGAGAACAAGGAAATGGTGAACCAACTAAATAAGTATTTTTCATCAGCCTTCACTGTGGAAAACACTAGCAGTATGCTGGAAGTTCGAGGGGGTAGAATTGAGTGCAATTGCTATTGCTAAGGAGTAAGTACTTGGGAAACTGAAGGGCCTGAAGGTGTTAAATCACTTGGAGCAGATGGACTACACCCCTGGGTTCTGAAAGAGGTAGCTGAAGCAATTGTGGAGGCATTATTAATGATCTTTCAAGAATCCTTAGATCCTGGCATGCTTCCGGATGGCTGGAAAATTGCAAATGTCATTCCACTCTTCAAAAATGGAGAGAGGCAGAAGAAGGTCATGAGTGTGTGGAACAAGCTGCCAATGTAAGAGGTGCATGCAACTTCGATATCAATGTCTAAGAGAAGTTTGGATGGTAGAGGTATGGAGGGCTACAGACCCAGTGCAGGTCAATGGGAGTGGGCAGTTTAAATGGTTCGACACAGATTAGATGGGTCGAAGGGCCTGTTTTAGTGCTGTACTTTTCTATGACTCTGTGACTCTATTTACTCTAATCTATTAATCCCATTTTTTTCTGCCCACATTCACATCAACTCCCCCCCCAGATTCTATTCCTGGATTTTGCCTAACAGGAGAGGCAATATCCAGCAGCCAATTTGCCTAACAAGCCACATGGGAGGAAATCAGAGCACCCAGAGGAAGCCCATGCAGTCAGAAAGAGAAAACATGGGATCTCCATGCGGACAACAGCAGAGGCTGGGATCGAACCCCTGCCCCTGTTGTGATGGGCAGTGGTTCGGACGGCTATGCACTGAGCGAGAGGCCTGGATGTACAAATAATCCGGCCCTTCTCTCTCATCTGCTCTCTCCAGAGAAATGGGTGCAGTTTGCCTTGGAGTGTTCAACCCCATCCTATTGCCAACAAAGACTGGCAGTGAGAAAGCAATTTTAGAAAATGTAACTTCACATCGAGAAATGTGAAGTGATATTCTAGAGGGAAGCAACAGGGACTGAGAGTGTACGGTCTTGGAGGGAAACTGGCCAGGAGCAGGGGTAGAAAGACCAAGATTTGTGTATCTTTATCTGTGTATAAAATGGCAGGACAGATTGAGAAAGATGCAGATGGAAGCTAAGGCTCTGATGGAGATTGGTGGCAAGAAATAGACTGTAAGATATAGGAGCAGAATTAGGCTATTTGGCCAATCGAGTATGCTATGCTGATTTATTATCCCTCTCCACCCCATTCTCCTGCCTTCTCCCCTTAACCTTTGAAATGCTTGCTTATCAAGAACCTATCAACCTCCGCTTTAAATATACCTAATGACTTGGCCTCCACAGTCATCTGTGGCAATAAATTCCACAGATTCCCCACCCTCTGGCTGAAGAAATTCTTCCATATCTCTGCTCCAAAGGGGCATCCTATTCTGAGGTTGTGCCCTCTGGTCCTACATTGTCTTACGCTCCCAAATGAAACTGACTGGAATGGATTGAAAAGCTGATAGAAACTTGACAGTCAAGTGTCTTCCTATGAAGCAATATCAGTTCTCTCAGTCCAGTAATTGTGTAGTAATATAGGAAATATTAGCATGTAGCTTCAAATGTATGCACAAGCTCTCACAAACAACAGATGATGAGAGAATGGTTATCAGAGAATAGTTATTAGGCAACTAAGTGAGAGTGAGACTTGAGATTGGTGGTATGTGCTTTCAGGCTTTTGTATCTTCTACCTGATAAGTGAAGAGATTATCCAGTGAGTGGAGTCTTTGGTTTATCAGGGCACGATGGTAGCGCAGAGGTTAGTACAACACTTCTCAGCACCAGCAATCGTGATCGTGGTTCATTATCTGCTGTTGTCTGTAAGGAGTTTGTACGATCTCCCAGTGATCTTGTGGGCTTCCTCTGGGTGTTCCTGTTTCCTCCCACGTTCCAAAGACGTTCGGGTTAGGGTTAGGGTTAAGGAAGTTGTGGATATGCTATGTTAGTACTGAATACATGGCAACACTTGCATCCTCAGACTGTGCCCAGCATTGAGGGGAACAACGCGTGTACGTTTTCACGCTTCAATGTACGTGTGACAAAGAACACTAATCTTTAATCTCCTTTCACAGGGCTCAGAGTTGTTTGTTATAACAGATGTTAATGATCCTGGAGGAGAAAATGATTGCAGTGTTCATGCTTGATATAAAAATTGATTGTGCTGTTGACCATGTCAAGGAATGCTTTCATCACCAGGAGAATCCAAATAATCCTGGCAGACGTACAGATCCTTCAAGTGGTGAGTGAGATTGAATCCAGTGGCAAAACGTGTGGGAAAGTGCAACAGAAGAAGGTGATTGAGAGATACTAAGTGTGCGGAAGAACACAAGGACATTGAAATACATATCCATGACCCACTGAAAAATGTGAAGTGCTATTTGGTGTGAAGACTAATCGGGTGATTAAGGCTACAAACTAAATGAGAGGAAGCAAGCTGCATTGTTAAGACATGATGTGACAGAGAAGACATTGGAGTGGAATTAAGTCATTATGCCCATCGAGTCTGCTCTGCCATTCTATTATAACTGATTTATTATTCCTCTCAACACCATTCCCCCCGCCTTTTCCCCATAACCTTTGACTGGGAGGTTTGAGTATGTCAGAAGCTGCTGATCTCCTGTGATTTTCATGAACGACAGTCTCTAGAATTTTACAGAAAACAAAAATCCAGTGAGTGGCAGTACTGTGCACAAAAATGCCTTGTTAGTGAGAGAGGTCAGAGGAGAATGGACGGACTGGTTCAAACTGCGAGGAAGGTGACAGTAACTCAAATAACCACGCATTACAACAGTGGTGTGCAGAAGAGCATCTCTGAATGCACAACACGTTGCATATTGAAGTGGATGGGCTACATCAGCAGAAGGCCACGACCATACACTCAGTGGCCGCTTTATCAGGTGCCGGAGGTACCTAACCAAGTGGCCAATGAGGGGGATAATGGTCAGACAAGGGCTGACCAACAACAGCTGGACCCAGCTGAGGATCAGAAGGAGACCTGATTGAAGTGGAAATAATGATAGAGGCTGAGATGATACATGGAGGAGGCAAAGGGCTACAGATGATGGAATCTGATTGGAGAGCACAATGGAGAAAGGAACCAAGAGAAGGAAGTGGGGAGGGCAGCTGGGAAGTGAGGGTCAGTGGGTGGAGGGTGTGAGTGAGGGTCAGATGGAACATTGAAGGTCAGTGGGTGGAGGGTTATGAGTGACGGTCAGTGGGTTGAAGGTTTGAGTGAGGGTCAGATGGAGCAGTGAGGGTTAGTGGGTGGAGGGTGTGAGTGAGGATCAGTGGGTGGAGGGTTATGAGTGACGGTCAGTGGGTTGAAGGTTTGAGTGAGGGTCAGATGGAGCAGTGAGGGTCAGTGGGTGGAGGGTGTGAGTGACGGTCAGTGGGTTGGTTTGAGTGAGGGTCAGATGGAGCAGTGAGGGTTAGTGGGTGGAGGGTGTGAGTCAGGGTCAGTGGGTGGAGGGTTATGAGTGACGGTCAGTGGGTTGAAGGTTTGAGTGAGGGTCAGTGGGTAGAGGATGTGAGTGAGGGTCAGTGGGTGGAGGGTGTGAGTCAGGGTCAGTAGGTGGAGGGTTATGAGTGACGGTCAGTGGGTTGAAGGTTTGAGTGAGGGTCAGTGGGTAGAGGATGTGAGTAAGGGTCAGTGGGTGGAGGGTGTGAGTGAGGGTCAGATGGAACATTGGTCAGTGGGTGGAGGGTGTGAGTCAGGGTCAGTGGGTTGAGGCTGTGAGTGAGGGTCAGTGGGTAGAGGATGTGAGTGAGGGACAGTGGGTGGAGGGTGTGAGTGAGGGTCAGTGGGTAGAGGATGTGAGTGAGGGACAGTGGGTGGAGGGTTATGAGTGACGGTCAGTGGGTTGAAGGTTTGAGTGAGGGTCAGTGGGTAGAGGATGTGAGTGAGGGTCAGTGGGTGGAGAGTGTGAGTGAGGGTCAGGTGGTGGAGGGTGTGAGTGAGGGTCAGTGGGTTGAGGCTGTGAGTGAGGGTCAGTAGGTAGAGGATGTGAGTGAGGGACAGTGGGTGGAGGGTTATGAGTGACGGTCAGTGGGTTGAAGGTTTGAGTGAGGGTCAGTGGGTAGAGGATGTGAGTGAGGGTCAGTGGGTTGAAGGTTTGAGTGAGGGTCAGATGGAGCAGTGAGGGACAGTGGGTAGAGGATGTGAGTGAGGGTCAGTGGGTGGAGGGTTATGAGTGACGGTCAGTGGGTTGAAGGTTTGAGTGAGGGTCAGATGGAGTAGTGAGGGTTAGTGGGTGGAGGGTGTGAGTCAGGGTCAGTGGGTTGAGGGTCTGAATGAGGATCAGTGGGTGGAGGGTCTGAGTGAGGGTCAGTGGGTGGAGGGTGTGAGTGAGGGTCAGTAGGTGGAGGGGTATGAGTGACGGTCAGTGGGTTGAAGGTTTGAGTGAGGGTCAGTGGGTGGAGGGTGTGAGTGAGGGTCAGATGGAGCAGTGAGGGTCAGTGGGTGGAAGGTTATGAGTGACAGTCAGTGGGTTGAGGGTTTGAGTGAGGGTCAGATGGAGCAGTGAGGGTCAGTGGGTGGAAGGTTATGAGTGATGGTCAGTGGGTTGAAGGTTTGAGTGAGGGTCAGATGGAGCAGTGAGGGTCAGTGGGTAGAGGGTTATGAGTGACAGTCAGTGGGTTGAGGGTTTGAGTGAGGGTCAGATGGAGCAGTGACAGTCAGTGGGTTGAGGGTTTGAGTGAGGGTCAGATGGAGCAGTGAGGGTCAGTGGGTGGAAGGTTATGAGTGACAGTCAGTGGGTTGAGGGTTTGAGTGAGGGTCAGATGGAGCAGTGAGGGTCAGTGGGTGGAAGGTTATGAGTGACAGTCAGTGGGTTGAGGGTTTGAGTGAGGGTCAGATGGAGCAGTGAGGGTCAGTGGGTGGAAGGTTATGAGTGATGGTCAGTGGGTTGAGGGTTTGAGTGAGGGTCAGATGGAGCAGTGAGGGTCAGTGGGTGGAAGGTTATGAGTGATGGTCAGTGGGTTGAAGGTTTGAGTGAGGGTCAGATGGAGCAGTGAGGGTTAGTGGGTAGAGTGTTAAGAGTGACAGTCAGTGGGTTGAGGGTTTGAGTGAGGGTCAGATGGAGCAGTGAGGGTTAGTGGGTGGAAGGTTATGAGTGACAGTCAGTGGGTTGAGGGTTTGAGTGAGGGTCAGATGGAGCAGTGAGGGTCAGTGGGTGGAAGGTTATGAGTGACAGTCAGTGGGTTGAGGGTTTGAGTGAGGGTCAGATGGAGCAGTGAGGGTCAGTGGGTGGAAGGTTATGAGTGATGGTCAGTGGGTTGAGGGTTTGAGTGAGGGTCAGATGGAGCAGTGAGGGTCAGTGGGTGGAAGGTTATGAGTGATGGTCAGTGGGTTGAAGGTTTGGGTGAGGGTCAGATGGAGCAGTGAGGGTTAGTGGGTAGAGGGTTATGAGTGACAGTCAGTGGGTTGAGGGTTTGAGTGAGAGTCAGATGGAGCAGTGACAGTCAGTGGGTTGAGGGTTTGAGTGAGGGTCAGATGGAGCAGTGAGGGTCAGTGGGTGGAAGGTTATGAGTGACAGTCAGTGGGTTGAGGGTTTGAGTGAGGGTCAGATGGAGCAGTGAGGGTCAGTGGGTGGAAGGTTATGAGTGATGGTCAGTGGGTTGAGGGTTTGAGTGAGGGTCAGATGGAGCAGTGAGGGTCAGTGGGTGGAAGGTTATGAGTGACAGTCAGTGGGTTGAGGGTTTGAGTGAGGGTCAGATGGAGCAGTGAGGGTCAGTGGGTAGAGGGTTATGAGTGACAGTCAGTGGGTTGAGGGTTTGAGTGAGGGTCAGATGGAGCAGTGACAGTCAGTGGGTTGAGGGTTTGAGTGAGGGTCAGATGGAGCAGTGACAGTCAGTGGGTTGAGGGTTTGAGTGAGGGTCAGATGGAGCAGTGAGGGTCAGTGGGTGGAAGGTTATGAGTGACAGTCAGTGGGTTGAGGGTTTGAGTGAGGGTCAGATGGAGCAGTGAGGGTCAGTGGGTGGAAGGTTATGAGTGATGGTCAGTGGGTTGAAGGTTTGAGTGAGGGTCAGATGGAGCAGTGAGGGTTAGTGGGTGGAGGGTGTGAGTGATGGTCAGTGGGTTGAGGCTGTGAGTGAGGGTCAGTGGGTGGAAGGTTATGAGTGACAGTCAGTGGGTTGAGGGTTTGAGTGAGGGTCAGATGGAGCAGTGAGGGTCAGTGGGTGGAGGGTTATGAATGACGGTCAGTGGGTTGAGGCTGTGAGTGAGGGTCAGTGGGTAGAGGATGTGAGTGAGGGTCAGTGGGTGGAAGGTTACGAGTGACGGTCAGTGGGTTGAAGGTTTGAGTGAGGGTCAGATGGAGCAGTGAGGGTCAGTGGGTAGAGGATGTGAGTGAGGGTCAGTGGGTGGAGGGTTATGAGTGACGGTCAGTGGGTTGAAGGTTTGAGTGAGGGTCAGATGGAGCAGTGAGGGTCAGTGGGTAGAGGATGTGAGTGAGGGTCAGTGGGTGGAGGGTTATGAGTGACAGTCAGTGGGTTGAAGGTTTGAGTGAGGGTCAGTGGGTGGAGGGTGTGAGTGAGGTCAGTGGGTAGAGGATGTGAGTGAGGGTCAGGTGGTGGAGGGTGTGAGTGACCGTCAGTGGGTTGAGGATTTGAGTGAGGGTCAGATGGAGCAGTGAGGGTCAGCGGGTGGAGGGTGTGAGTGAGGGGCAGTGGGTTGAGGGTTTGAGTGAGGGTCAGATGGAGCAGTGAGGGTCAGTGGGTTGAGGCTGTGAGTGAGGGTCAGTGGGTAGAGGATGTGAGTGAGGGTCAGTGGGTGGAGCGTGTGAGTGAGGGTCAGTGGGTGAGGCTGTGAGTGAGGGTCAGTGGGTAGAGGATGTGAGTGAGGGATAGTGGGTGGAGAGTGTGAGTGAGGCTCAGTGGGTAGAGGATGTGAGTGAGGGTCAGTGGGTGGTGGGTGTGAGTGACCGTCAGTGGGTTGAGGGTTTGAGTGAGGGTCATATGGAGCAGTGAGGGTCAGCGGGTGGAGGGTGTGAGTGAGGGGCAGACTGAATTGAGGAAGAAGGGGATATAAACAGGGTAAAGGTGGGTGTGGTTGGGCCTGGGATGAACCTTGTAGCTCCAAAGGAAAGCAAAGTGACAGAAAGGAAGCAGTTACCTGAAGCTGGAGTATTCAATGTCCAACCGGCTGTGCTGTAGATAAACCAGGAAAACATGAGGTGCTCTAACTTCAGATTCCAGCATCCGTCCTCCCACTGTGTAATTTAAAGTCTAGTTGAAAATTTGGAACAATATCTTGTCTAAGTATTAACTGTTGTGGAAACCCAAATTTTTCGTAAATATCAATTTTTTTGATGGGCTGGGAACATTTCCTCATTAATCTTCTTTTCTTTGAATAATTATTTGTTTCTGCAGTTCATGGTCATTTTCTATCCTTGAACTGTTGTCACAAGACAACATGCTTTATGTCATCAGTGATTATAAAACTGATTCTGGACCCTGTATCACTTCAATGGGGGAAATCTGTCATTGTGCTCAAGAACATTTTAGCATGGGTAATAATTGATCTTCCCACCAGGCACCCCCACATCCTGTGAATAAATAGCTAAATATTTGCTTACTTCAGTTAAAAATGTTAATGGTGAAGGAATGTTGAAAGACGTCAGTGCAGCCAAACTGCAATAGATAGATAGATAGATAGATACTTTATTCATCCCCATGGGGAAATTCAACATTTTTTCCAATGTCCCATACACTTATTGTAGCAAAACTAATTACATACGATACTTAACTCAGTAAAAATATGATATGCATCTAAAATCACCCTCTCAAAAAGCATTAATAATAGCTTTTAAAAAGTTCTTAAGTAGTTTACTTAAATACATTGAGTCCTAACCCCGGCACTTTAACATATCTTACTCCTGGCGGTTGAATTGTAAAGCCGAATGGCATTGGGGAGTATTGATCTCTTCATCCTGTCTGAGGAGCATTGCATCGATAGCAACCTGTCGCTGAAACTGCTTCTCTGTCTCTGGGTGGTGCTATGTAGAGGATGTTCAGGGTTTTCCATAATTGACCGTAGCCTACTCAGCGCCCTTCGCTCTGCTACCGATGTTATACTCTCCAGTACTTTGCCCACGACAGAGCCCGCCTTCCTTACCAGCTTATTAAGACGTGAGGCGTCCCTCTTCTTAATGCTTCCTCCCCAACACGCCACCACAAAGAAGAGGGCGCTCTCCACAACTGACCTATAGAACATCTTCAGCATCTCACTACAAACATTGAATGATGCCAACCTTCTAAGGAAGTACAGTCAACTCTGTGCCTTCCTGCACAAGGCATCTGTGTTGGCAGTCCAGTCTAGCTTCTCATCTAACTGTACTCCCAGATACTTGTAGGTCTTAACCTGCTCCACACATTCTCCATTAATGATCACTGGCTCCATATGAGGCCTAGATCTCCTAAAGTCCACCACCATCTCCTTGGTCTTGGTGATATTGAGACGCAGGTAGTTTGAGTTGCACCATATCACAAAGTCCTGTATCAGTTTCCTATACTCCTCCTCCTGTCCATTCCTGACACACCCCACTATGGCTGTGTCATCAGCGAACTTCTGCACATGGCAGGACTCCGAGTTATATTGGAAGTCTGATGTGTACAGGGTGAACAGGACCGGAGAGAGCACGGTCCCCTGCGGCGCTCCTGTGCTGCTGACCACCGTGTCAGACCTACAGTCTCCCAACCGCACATACTGAGGTCTATCTGTCAAGTAGTCCACTATCCAATCCACCCTGTGAGAGTCTACTCCCATCTCCGTCAGTTCTTACAGTAAGCTGGTTCTTACAGTAACTACACAAGTTACAAGTTTGGACATATCTAAACTTTTCTGCCAGAGGCTCATTGGTAGATGTAAATCATCTGGGAGAGAGATAGACAGATTCATAGACTGTTAGAGAGTCAGGGGTAATGGGGAAAATAATGAGCTGCCACCAGGATCAAATCAACTATAATTTTACTGAATGGTTCTGAGGCTTCACATGGACTACACATGTAACATGGAACATAGAACATAGACCAGTACAGCACAATGCAGGTCCTTTGGCTCACAATGTTTAACCTACTCCAAAATCAATCTAATCCTTCCCTCACACAAGCTCTCCTTCTTCTTTTTATTTGTGTGCCTATCAAGGAGACTCTTAAATATCCCTAATGTATCTGCCTCTACCACCAACCATGGTGAGCCAGACCATGCACCCACTACCCTCTGTGTAAAAATAACATACGTACCTTCCTCTATTCACCTTAAAATTATGTCCTCTCATATTAGTCATCCCTGCCCTGGAAAAAAGGGTTGTCCACTCTATCAATGCCTCTTGTAATCTTAAACACCTCTAAAAAGCCACCTCTCATCCCCTTTTGGTCCAAAGGTAAAAGCCCTAACTCACTTAACCTATCCTCATAAGACATGTTCCCTAATCCAGACACCATCCCTTTTGCACCCTCACTAAAACTTCCACACTCTTCCTATAATGAGGGGATCAGAACAGAACACGATACTGCAGGTATCGTTTAATTCAATTCCCTGACCAGTGAATGTCAGATCAACACACACCTTCCACACTCCCTGATCAATTTGTATGGCAGCTATAAGGGATCCGTAGATGTGGAGCCAAGGTCTCTTTATTCCTTCACACTGCTGAGAATCCTGACATTAACCAAGTATTCTGCCTTCAAATTTGACCTTGAAAAATGAATCACTTCACACTTTTCCAGGTTGAACTCCAGCTGCCACTTCTCAGCCCAAATCTACATCCTATCAGTGTCCTGTAGCAACCTGCCAAAACTTCCTACACAATGCACACCACCAACGTTCATGTCATCTACACGTGCTCCTAATTGTATGCTTATGTTATGAGACCTTCAAGATCAGGTCTGTTTCACTGGTACTGGTCTGGGAGGAGTGAGTGGTAATTTCCAGGAATCTGATTACACTTGAAGATTGTTATCTGTGCATAAATGTAGACGTGACTGGAATTCTTGTGAACAACAGTGAAGTGATCCATTTGGAATCTCCAGATTGAAATCCAATTTCAATGGCTGTGTTGGATTAGCAGCTAAATTGTCAGTTTTCTTGTAGTTTAACTTGCTTTTATGTTGGTATAATTACCTGTTCGCAAAAGTTCAGTGGATTTTCAGTAACTTGTAATATGGTTCAATGGTTCAATTTAATAGAGCTGGTTCTGTAATTTTTCTCATTTCTTTGTCTGCAGTATGTGCCACGGATTGAATCAAAGTGTCTCACAGGCTGTTCTTATCAAGGAATTTTCTTATCTGTCTAATGCGAGCGAGGTTTCAGTATAAAGTTGACCACAACTTCTTTGTTCTTTATTCTTGTCTTCTTTCTTTCTTTTACTTACAGTAGAGTGAGTTGGTTACTGCAATTTCTTCATTATGAACACCAAATAAAGTGGGTGTAACCACAAAATTTATACCTCATTCTTGAGCTCGAAAGAACCTTCTGGACAGCATCATCTCTAGATCCACTAGTGGCCATGCCTTCAGCTACCTGGACCCTCTCTAAATCGCTCTTGTTTCTCCTTGAGGGACTCTATTTGGCCCAGTGTTAAATTTCATTAGGTAATTTTTCTTTTAAAATAATAGGCTGCGTTGCAATATATAATCAAAGTCTTGTTGAAATGATAACAAACTCACTTTTGCCATTGGGTTGTAGATCAGAAGAGCATATGATGCAAATGTAAGGATTTTCAGATATACAACGAGCCAGTTCCAACCCCTCTCCAGATTACAGATGAGAAAGCAGGGCGTCTGCAGCAGGATTTAGACAGTTTAGGACAATGGGCAAAGAAATGGCAGATGGAATATTATGTGGGGAAGTGTCTGGTCATGCATTTTGGTGGGAGGAAGAAAGATTATTTTCTAAATGGGGAACAAACTCAGAAGTCAGAGGTGCAAAGAAACTTGGGAGACCTTGTGCAGGATTCCCTAAAAGTTAACTTGTAGGATGAGTTAGTAGAAAGGAAGGCGAATGAAATGTTAGCATTCATTTTGAGAGAATGAGAATTAATGAGCAGGGAAGTAATACTGATAGCTTATATGGCATTAGTCTGACTGCACTTGGAGTATGGTGAGCAGCTCTGGATCCCTTACCTAAGAAAGGATGTGCTGGCATTGGAGAGAGTCCAGAGGAGGTTCGCGAGAATGACTTGGGGAATAAAATAGGTTAACGTATGAGGAGTGATTAATGGCTCTGGGCCTGGATTTGCTGGAGTTTAGAAGAATGAGGGTGGATCTCATCGAAACCTAGTGACCATTGAAAGGCGTTAATAGAGTGGACGAGGTGATAAAGTTTCCTTTAGTGGGAGAGTAAAGGACCAGAGGGCACAGACTCAGAATGCAAGGACGTCCCTTTAGAACAGAGATGAGGCAGAATTTCCTTAGCCAGAGGGTTACGTATCGGTGGAATTCATTGCCACAGAAAGCAGTGGAGGCCAAACTATTAGGTGTATTTAAAGTGGAGCTTGATAGGTTCTTTGCAGCACACACAAAATACTGGAGGAACTCAGCTGGCCAGGCTGTATCTATGGAAAAGAGTAAACAGTTGGTATTTCAGGCCGAGACTCTTCATGAGTTCTGAAGAAGGGTTTCAGCCTGAAACATTGATTGTTTAATTTTTCCATAGATGCTGCCTGGCCTGTTAAGTTCCTCCAACATTTTGTGTGTGTTGCTCTGGATTTCCAGCATCTGCAGATTTTCTCATGTCCTTGATAGGTTCTTGATTAGTCAGGGTGTCTAAAGTTACTGGGAGAAGGCAGGAGAATGGAGTTGAAAAATATACTAAATCAGCCATGATAGAATGGTGGAGCAGACTCGATGGGCCAAATTTCCCAATCCTGCTCTTATGTCTTTTGGTCTTATGAATGACTAACATATGGATGGTTTATACCTTTGAACAAGAGTATGGGAGACCAGTGGGGTGGATTTGCCAGCGGCTATGGGACTGTTGGCATCTTCTGCCCTAAGGTAATTCAGCTTGTGACAATATCTGAAAAACTGAGTCAAATGCCCTGATTTTGCTAACATAGCCTTAGTTTAGAACAGTGTAATTTTGAACAACATTGCCTATAGCTCATGCTCTTTAAACCAGGCAGAATCCTGGTAAACTCTTCTGTGCCCTCTCCACAATCACTACATCCTTCCCGTAATAGGCTGACCGGAACCATACGCAAGTGAGATCTGACTGAGGTAGCCTACCTTAGCTCTTATACATGAGCTCAAGTTTAGGTTTAATTGTCATTGAACCATACACATGTGTAGAACCAAACAGTGTCCCTCTGCAGCCAACGTGGAAAACATGGTACATCAATCATACACTGGGTGACAGGGTGGAATTACATCTCTACCAAAGGAGGTGTAAGGTGCTCCTTCCCTCCGCTGGCCTACAGCTCACCCTTGGATAAGGTGTAGCACCTGCTTAGCCTCCCCTGACCAGGGTCACGTGAAGCCATGGGAGCAGGTGGTGGGTGGTCATATGAGCAACTGGTACACTTGCGACCACTGACGGCAGGCGGACAATCTCTGAAGAATATTGATAATGGCTGGGGTCATCCATCTTGTAAAGACACTGTCCAGGAGAAGGCAATGGCAAAGCACTTCTGTCGAAAAATTTGCCAAGAACAACCATGGTCATGCCCATGCCATATGACAAGCCACGTAACGAATGAACAAACAGTACACAACACACATATAATATAGTTGCGACAGCATATACAGTCACAGATAAGATTATTTCAGGTCTCTGAGTGTCATGGTCTGAAGACTGATGGTGCATGAGATGTTGGCCTGGAGCCACATTTCTGCAAGAACAAGTACGCAGCAGTTCCTAATCTCACACTGGGTCAGCCACAGAGGAAGCCAATCCAGCGTTTTTTTCCATGAAGCAAGCACTGGAGAGCAGAACTGACGGGAGAGCTGGCCTGCGGGTGCCAGACCCCAACCCAGCACGGATTCCAGTGCATCCACCCCACCTCACCCCTGCCGATGAAAGCAAGTGTGCCATATACCTTCTTTACAGCCTTATCCACTTGCATAGCCACTTTTCTATGTCCTCTTGATGTTGATCCCACTAAAACACTGATAAACTTTCATTCCCAGCAACTTCAGTGCTCATTGAGGGCAGAACTTATGAAATACAAAGTGTGCTGTGGTTCGGAGGTACAGGAGATGACAGATACTAGAATATGGAGCAACAAACAATTTTGCTAGAAGAACTCAGCATGTCAAACAGCATCTGTGTGGGGATCGAACTTCCAACTTCTGGTAAATTTTCCCCTCTCTCTTCTCTCTTTTACATTTCCCCACTCTGATACCCCTCTTACCTCTTCTCACCTGCCAATCACCTCCTCCAATGCCCCTCCTCCTTCCCTTTCTCCCATGGCCCACTCTCCTCTCCTATCAGATTCCTTCTTCTCCAGCCCTTTATCTTTTCCACATATCACCTCCCAGCTTCTTACTTCATCAACCCTCCCCCACCTTCCTGGATTCACCTATCACCTGCTAGCTTGTACTCCTTCCACTCCTCCCATCTGCATATTTTGGCATCTTCCCCCTTCCTTTCCAGTCATGAAGAAGGGTCTCATTGCAGAACGCCAACTGCTTATTAATTTCCACAGATGCTGCCTGACCTGCTGAGTTCCTCCAGCATTTTGTGTGTGTACATGTTGATTTGTGTGGGGAGTTCAGAAGGCATTGTCAATGTTTTGGGTCAAAACCTGTGCATCATGACACAAGCTGGAGATGTGGACGTGGGTGGTGGTGAGATTGTAGGACTGATGGGAAGAGTGGTTGCTAATGGATAGTGAGCAGATCAAGGCCAGGGAGGAGGAGTAGTGTAGATGGTGAAGCCAGAAACTTGAGTGATGCACTGCAGTTACCTCTTCATTCATTCATTCATTCATACATTCATGTAATATCATGTATAGGACCCTTTTATATCATGCACAATATTTCTGCCATAAAACAAATTTCACACCATATGTCAGTGTTAACAAAGCTGTTTCTGATTCTGATTCTGCTACTTATTCTGATGTTCTAACTGGTTCTATCACACCCTGGTGTGGAGCATTCAATACTCAGGATTGCAAGAGGCTGCAGAAGGTGGTAGACCAGCATCATCACCTGCATAATCCAAACACCACCCCCCCCACCATCGAGGACATCTTCTGAAGGCAGTTCCTCAAGAAGGAATTATCCATCACTAAGTACACTCACCATCTAGGACATGCCCTCTTCTCATTACTATCATCAATGAGGAGGTATAGGACACTTGAGGATCAGAAACAGCTTCTTCCCCTCCCAAAAATTCAACGATCCAAGGTACATTTATTATCAAAGTATGTACACAGGATACAGCTCTGAGACTTGTCCTCCCGCAGGCAGTCATGAAACACAGAAGCGCTGTGGAACCCGTTTAAGAAAACATCAAACACCAAACGCACGAGAAAAGACCAAATTGTACAAGCGACAAAAAGCAGGCGGACAGCACGTAGAGTTTCAAACGTCAAACCAGGACTGCAGCCTAGCTCAGTTCAGCTTTGTGCGGCTAGCCCGCTGCAGGCCGCAGGGCACAGCATTGCTTACTGAAGTGCCCCAGACTGCATCAATCGCCCCCGATCAAACCGCTCAAAAACAACAAAAGGAAAGGGTAACCAGGAACACATGCAACATGGATCCCAAAGTCCCCCAAAATGAGTCCATAGCCTCACCGATCGATCTTTGCACCTGCAGGTTTCTGAATGGTCCATGAATCCATGAACACTGTCTCACTATTCCTCTTTTGTACTGTTTAGTTATTTTTAAATTTAAGGTTATTTTATATTATTGTATGGTAATACTGCTGCAAAACAACACATTTCATGTCATATAAATGGTGATAATAACCTTGGTTCTGATTATTTTACCTGATATATTTTTAAATACACATAATTTCATTAAAAGAGTTAACAGCTGCAGTGACCTGGGTTCAGCCCTGACCTCAGGTGCTGCCTGTGTGGAGTTATACGTTCTTTCTGTAACAGCTTGCATTCCCACCAAATGCTTTGCTTTCTTCCTACACCTTGGAGATCTGCAGGTTGGTTGGAGGAATTTAAGGTGGGGGGGGGGGTTATATGGTCGTCAGGGTTTAAGGGTCAGCACAACATTGTGGGCCGAAGGGCCTGTACTGTGCAGTATTATTCTATGTTACTGGGAACATAATCTTTCTCACTAGAACTTGACTTGTTTCGTCGTTAGTGTCAAGTTGTTTCAAATGCACTTGTTTCTGGTAAAAGCATCAAGGTCAGCATAAAAATCCAAGGATTGAGAATACTTTGTTAAAAGACAATCTGTGCACCAGAGTCTTGCCTTTAAAAAGACAATGTTTACCTGAGTTTTATGTTAGCTGGCCACTAAAGATTAAGCTGAGTGTGTCTGCGTGAGGTAAAGTCTTGGAAGAGTGTTGTGGAATGGGGAGAATATGAAAGGATTACTGGCAATAAGTGGTTGTTGGTAGGCATTGACTCAATGGGCTGAAGAGTCTATTTCTGTCCAGTATGGCTCTGTTACTCTCTAACAAGAATGTTTTGATTGGGAAATGTAACTTAAGTGCAAACAAATTAAAGATGTCAATAAAACTGGTTAAGGTGTCCGCTCCAATTCCTGAATGGTTTGTTCAGAAAAGTTTCACCGGTTCACTAAAAATTAGATCTTGTTTGTCAGGTTGTTCGCTGAGCCGGGAGATTAACTTGCATTTGTTTCGTCACCAGTCGAGGTGACATCATCTGAGTATTGTTTCTGCTAAGTGCTTGAGTTTATATCGGTCTGACTCATTGTTCTGATTAGTTGGCCGATAGTCCCCCACTGGATTCCAGCAAACTGGATAGCTAAGTGATCTCTGCTGAGCAACAAGCAGCTAACCCAAGTGACTAATCTCCTCCTTCATACAAAACATAAGATCTATTCAAGTCTGGAGTGACAATTTCCAAAAACTGCAAACCTGGCAAGTTTTAACAAGTGGAAAGGTAGTGTTACTCTGTGCCAAGTTAAGGCATATTCAACTCATTAGATTGCGGATAGATACTGGGAACACAATCTTTCTCACTAGAACTTGACTTGTTTCGTTGTTAGTGTCAAGTTGTTTCAAATGCACTTGTTTCTGGTAAAAGCATCCATAACAGGATCAGCATAAAAATCCAAAGATTGAGAATACTTTGTTAAAAGAAAATCTGTGCACCAGAGTCTTGCCTTTCAAAAGACAATGTTTACCTGAGTTATGCCTTGTTTTCTATAGGAGGAGAAGAACTTTAATGAAAAGGAGCCCAAAATGAGTCAACAATGAGAGTCAAAGTAGCAAGCAAACACATCAAGCGTGTCATATATAGGTGCTTTCCTAAATGCTGAGATGATTCAGCTTGTCCATGAAGATTCTTTTGAACTTATCCAGATGCACTATATTCAGATTCAGATATAGATTTAAGTCAAGTCAAGTCACTTTTTATTGTCATTTTGACCATAACTGCTGGTACAGTACACAGTAAAAATGAGACAATGTCTTTCAGGACCATGGTGCTACATGAAACAGTACAAAAACTACACTGAACTTTGTGAAAACAACACAGAAAAAAACTGCTCTAGACTACAGACCTACCCAGGACTGCATAAAGTGCACAAATCAGTGCAGGCATTACAATAAATAATAAACAAGACAATAGGCACAGTAGAGGGCAGTAAGTTGATGTCAGTCCAGACTCTGGGTATTGAGGGGTCTGATAGCTTGGGGGAAGAAACTATTACACAGTCTGGTCGTGAGAGCCCAAATGCTTTGGTACCTTTTCCCAGATGGCAGGAGGGAGAAGAGTTTGTATGAGGGGTGTGTGGGGTCCTTCATAATGCTGTTTCCTTTGCGGATGCAGCGTGTAGTGTAAATGTCTGTAATGGTGGGAAGAGAGACCCTGATGAACTTCTCAGCTGACCTCACTATCCGCTGCAGGGTCTTGCAATCCGAGATGGTGCAATTTCCGAACCAGGCAGTGATGCAGCTGCTCAGGATGCTCTCAATACAACCCCTGTAGAATGTGATGAGGATGGGGGGTGAGAGATGGACTTTCCTCAGCCTTCGCAGAAAGTAGAGACGCTGCTGGGCTTTCTTTGCTATGGAGCTGGTGTTGAGGGACCAGGTGAGATTCTCCGCCAGGTGAACACCAAGAAATGTGGTGCTCTTAACAATCTCTACCGAGGATCTGTCGATGTTCAGTGGGGAGTGGTCGCTCCGTGCCCTCCTGAAGTCAACAACCATCTCTTTTGTTATTTGCCACATGTACATCAAAACATACGGTGAAATACATTATGATTGCTAACAACCAATACCCCCATGGATGTGATGAGGGCAATATGCAAGTGTTGCCATACATTCCAGTGCCAACATAGCATGCCCATAATGCTCGACAGAACAACACAAGTTGAAAACAATAGCAGCAAAACAAGGCTCTTCTCCCCCTCCCACTCACCCTACCTCTTGCACAGGCACAGGCAAGGCTCCAATCCCAGAACAGGCCATCTCCTGACAGCTGCCTGACAGGTTTCTCTGCACCTGGAATGGCAACTGTTCTGTACTAGAACAAAAGAACCTAGCAGGGTGTGGTAAACACAGCTCATTGCCTCACAGGCTCATCACCTCCTTCCATCCAGTCCATCCTCACAGTGCATTGCTGCTGGAAGACTAGCAGTGTTGTCAAGGATTTCTGCCAACATGGTCATTCCCCTTTTCTCTCTTGTCCCTCTCGGGAGAATCACAATCAGATTTATTATTACTGACATGTGTTGTGAAATTCTTTGCTTTGTGGCAGCAGTACAGTGCGATACATACAAATTTCTATAGTTACCATAGATAAATAAACATTCTTCATCACTATCATTATGTGACATGTGGCATGATGTGGGAAATCTTTCATCTGTCTCTAGTCCGCTTATTCATTTCTCTATCTGTAACTATGATTGCTCTGGCAAATTTTTCTACAGAAGTAGTTTGGTGCTAAGCAGGTGCTACACCTTGCCGAAGGGTGGCCTGCAGGCTAGTGGAGGGAAGAGTACTTGGTACCTCCTTAGGTAGAGATGTATCTCCACCCTGCATTCCAAAATAAACAATAAGCATTAAATAGATAGGTAGATAGATTGTTAGATAGGTAGATAGAGAGATAAATAAACAGATGGATAGATAGATGAATAATGAATGGAGAAAAAATGGATGAATAAGTAGACAGGTAGACAGGTAGATAGATAGATGGATGGATAGATGGATAGTTCATGGACTGCTCGGAAATCTGATGGCAGAGGGGAGGACCATTCCTAAAGTACTGGGTGTTGGTCTTCAGTGTGTACCTCTTCTATGATGGTAGTAATGAAAAGAGGACAATTTTGAGATGTTGAGAATCCATAATGATGGATGCCCTACTCTTGACGCACTGCCTCTTGAAGGTGTCCTCAGTGGTGGAGAGGGTTGTGTCTCTGGTGGGGCTGATTGAGTTTACAACCCTCTGCTGCTTCTTGAGATCCAGCACAGTGGATCCACTATTCCAGATGTTGATGCAGCCATTAAGAACGATGTTAGAAGACTTAGGATGAAGGGTCTCAGCCTGGAATGTTGACTTTTGATTCCCCTCCATAGATGCTGCCTGATTTGTGGAGTTCCTCCAATATTTTTTGTGTGTTGCAGAAGATACAGGAGCTCGGAGAACCAGACGACCAGTCTCAAGAGCAGCTTCTCTCCTTTGCGATGAGACTCGCAAACCAATCACCTCTTTAAATTTAAAAGTTCAAAGTTAAGCACGCATACGTCACCATAAACTACCTTGAGATTCATATGCTTGCGGACATTTAATGGAAAATAAAGAAGTTCAATAGAATTTATGAAAGATAATACACAAATAAAAAGTGACAAACAACCAAAGTGCAAAAGAAGACAAAATGTGCAAATAAATAAAAACAAATAATACTGAGAACATGAGTTGTAGTGTGTTTGCCAGTGGGTCCATAGGTTGTGGAATCAGTTCAGTGTTGTGGTGGGTGAAGTATTCCTCACTGGTTCAGGAGCCTGATGGCTGAAGGTTAATAACTGTTTGCTGAACCCGGTGGTGCTGCCTGACATGCTGAGTTCCTCTGGCATTTTGCACCTGTTGCCCAGGTACTTACATTGTGTCTTTAGCATTGCAAACTGACAAAAGAAACTTTACAAACCAAAATTAACATAGTTGTACATAACATTGGAGCTAGTGTCCAAAAGCTGCATTAAAGAGTGCGATTTGAAGGAGAGTGTTAAAGGAGGAAAGAGGGGGAGAAACGGAGACACTTAGGGAAGGAAATCCAGAAATTCAGGTGTTAGAACATAGAACATGGAACAGTACAGCATGATACAGGCCCCTCAGCTTACGATGCTGTGCCAGTCTTTTTACCTTCTCCACGATCAATCTAACCCTTCCCTCGTGCATAGCACTTTATTTTGCTATCATTCATTTTCCTATCTAAGAGTTTCTTAAATACCCCGAATGTATCTGCCTCAACCGTGACCCTTGGCAGGTCATTCCACCCACACGCTGCTCTCTGTGTGAAAAAAACTTATTTCTTGCACCCCCATACTTTCCTCCAATCAGTTTAAATTACTGCCCCTTATACCAGCCATTTTAGCTCTGGGGAAAAAAAATCTCTGGTCTGCCACTCTATCTATACCTCTTTTCATTTTCTGTCATATCTCATCCCCTTTTGCTCCAAAGAGAAAACTAGCTCGCGTAACCTATCCTCATACAGGACTTAGCAGATGAAAACATTGTGGAATAATTAATTCTGATAGAATCATAGAGAAATGGATCACTACAGCACAGAAACAATTCCTTTGGACCATCTAGTCTGTGTCAGACAATTAATCTGCCTAGTCCCATCAACATGCACTAGATCATAGACCTCTATACATCTCCCATCCATGTACCTATCCAAATTTCTTTTAAATCTTGAAATTGAACCCACATACACCACTGCTGGCAGCTCATTCCACAATCTTACCTCACTCTGAGTGAAGGAGCTCCCCCTGATGTTCTCCTTAAATGTTTCACCTTTCACCCTCAACCCATGACCTTAGTCTCACCCAACTTCCGAGGAAAAAAACTTGCTTGCATTCACCTTATCTAAATCACTCTTAATTTTGTATACTTCTATCAAATCTCCCTTCATTCTTCTACAAGGGAATTAAGTCCTAACCTATTCAATCTTTCCCGATAACTCAGGTTCTCAAGTCCCAGCAAGGTCTTTGTAAATTTTATCTCCATTCTTTCAATCTTACTGATATCTTTGCTGTATGTAGGAAATCAGAGCTGCACACAATACTCCAAAATGGGCCCCACTAGGGTCAACACGAAGACCAGCTAACTCATCCCTTAGAATACCTTCCAATAACTCTCCCACTACTGATGTCAGGCCCACCGGCCTATAATTTTCTGGCTTATTTTTAGAGCCTTCCTTAAACAACGGAACAACATTAGCTATGTCCAGTCCTCCAGAACCTCACCCGTGGCTAAGGATATTTAGGTATCTCTGCTAGGGCTCCTGCAATTCCTGCACAAGCCTTTCACAGGTTCCGAGGGAACACCATGTCAAGTCCTGGGGTTTTATCCACCCTAATTTGCCTCAAGACAGCAAACACCTCCTCCTCTGTATAGGGTCCATGACCTCACTGCTGCATTGCCTCACATATTTAGGCTCTGTCCATCTCACAAGTAATTGCAGTTGGAAAAAATATCAGCTTAAGATCTCCTCTGTCTCATTTGGCTCCACACGTAGCTTACCAATCTGAACTTCCAGAGTACCAATTCTATCCATTGCAATGCTTTTGCTCTTTTCTTGTTGATGATGGTCATGAAGTTGTGGTATTCTTGAAGGGCTGGATGTTATTGCAGGAAAAAGTGATTTAAATGAGTAACGTAGTGTTGCTGTACTCGGAGCTAAGGGAGATGAAAGAGTGTCTGGTGATGGGTGAACCCAGAAGTCTGACAAAAGCTATGAGTGCTAGACTCTGGATTGCAATGGGTCATTATCACAGAGCACCTCAGCACAGCAAAAGGCCCTTCAGCCCATCTAGTCTGTTCTGAACTATTATTCTACCCAGTCCCATCGACCCACTCCTGAACCATAGCCCTCCATACCCCTCCCATCCATGTACCTATCCGAACTTTCTTAAATGTTGCAATTGAACCTGTATCCACCACTTCTGCCAGCAGTTCTGTCCACACTCACACCACACTCTGAATTTCAGCCTTAACCCATGACATCTATTTGTAGTCTCACCCAACCTCAGTGGTAAAACCGCCACCCCACATAATTTTGTAAACCTCTACCCAATCTTCTCTCAATCTCCTATGCTCAAGGAGATGAAGTCCTAACCAAACTTTTCCCCATAACTCAGATTCTCAAGTTCTGGCATCATTGTTGCACCTTTTCTCTGAACTCTTTCAAACTTACTGATACCTTTGCTGTAAGTAGGTGAGCAGAACTGCATACACTACTCCAAATGTGGCCTCACCAGGGGCAACAGGAAGAGCAGCTAATTCATCATCCTGACAATGTGTCAAACCATCTGGGAGGAAGTTCAAACAGACTTGCAGCAAAGGTTTAGCAGAATGACTAAGTTGATGCAGCAGCAATTAACAGTGAACTGACGTATGAGACAGGCTTGTCTCAACAGATCTTCCTTTACTAAATTTGATAGGATTTGCATCAAGCTCACGGCAGGCATTATGAGCCACAAGAAGCTAATCCTCTGATATATCTACAGGCCACCCATCTCTGATTAGAATCAGAGGTTTCAACGCTCAAAGTAAATTTCTCATCAGTACATATAATGGATGTCACCGTATGCAAACCTGTGATTTAATTTCTTACAGGCATTCACAGTAAATACAAAGAAACACAATGAAAAACTGCGCACAAAAAGATGGACAACAACCAATATTCAAAAGACAACAAATTATGCGAGTACAAAGAGAGAGAGAGAGAGAGAGAGAGAGAGAGAGAGAGAGAGAGAGAGAGAGAGAGAGAGAGAGAGAGAGAGAGAGAGAGAGAAAGAAAATAATAAATAAATAAATGAATAATACTCAGAACATGAGTTGTAGAGACCTCGACAGTGAGTCCATAGGTTGTGGAATCAGTTCAGTGTTGGGGAGAGTGAAGCCAGAGCCAGAGTAGAAAGTGGTGATACGAACCTTCCTGACTCACCTTACTCCCAGTGGTGAAGCTGCTTCCACGGGGCTATTGCATAGAGACTTGTATGAAGAAATGGGAATATGTTTCTGTGTCAGAACAGAGTAAGATTTACAAAGTCCCAGAGATGCTGACCCTGAACCATTTTAGTTCAAGTAGTCAAAGTTTGCAGAGGTACATATAGAGACAACTAGGTGGGTAACTACCGCAAGTCGACACTTTATTAGGTGCCTCTTGTACCTAATAAACTGGCCACTGAGCATATGATTCTGTTGCTGTAACTTATTTGCTTCAAGAGTCAATGGGCTGTGCATTCAGAGGTGCTACACAACACTGCTGTAGTGTGTGGTTATTTGATTTACTATCATGTGTGTGTTGCTTCGAATTTCCAGCATCTGCAGATTTATTTGAGTTACTGATGCCTTCTTGTCAACTTGAATCAGTCTGGCCATTCTCCTTTGACCTCTTTCATTAACAAGGACTGCCAGTCTTTTTTTCGTTTTTCACACCATTCTCTGTTAACCCTAGAGACAGTTGTGCATGAAAATCCCAGGTGATCAGTAGTTTCTGAGTTACTGAAATCAGCCTGTCTGGCACCAAGAATCATTCTACGATCAAAGAACACACTTCTTCCCCATTCTGGTGTTTGGTGAGAACAAGAAATTCACATCTTCACTGCATGTTTTTATATATACATCCCAAAAAAGGAAGAAGTATTCTGAAGGCAAGATGACACAACTGTGGCTAACAAGAGAAGTCAAAGCCAACATGAAAGCCAAAGAGAGGTCAATATAATAGAGCAAAAATTAATGGAAGGTTAGAAGATGGGAAGCTCTTAAAAGTCAACAGAAGGCAACTAAAAAACTCATGAAGAAGGTAAAGATGGAATACGAAAGTAAGCCAGCCTATTATATTAAAGAGGATACCAAATGTTTCTTCAGATATATAAAGTGTAAAAGAGAAGCAAGAGTGGATATTTGACTGCTGGAAAATGATGCTGGAGAGGTAGTAATGGGGAACATGGAAAAGGCAGAAGAACTGAATAGGTATTTTGTATCAGTCTTCACTGTGGAAGACATTAGCAGTGTGTTGGAGTTCTAGAGTGTCAGAGGTCAGGAGTATGTGAAGTTACCATTACTAGAGAGAAAGTTATTGGGAAAATGAAAGGTCTGAAGTAGATAAATCTCCAGGACCAGATGGTGTACACCCCAGGGTTCTGAAAGAGGTGGCTGAAGTGATTATAAAGGCATTAATAATAATGTTTCAATAATCACTAGATTACTGAAAAATTCTAAGTTTCACTCCACTCTTCAAGAAGGGAGAGAGGCAGAAGAAAGGAAACTATAGGCCAGTTAGTCTGATCGCAGTGGTTGGGAAGATGTTGGAATCGATTGTTAAGGATGTGGTTTTGGGGTACTTGGAGGCACATGATAAAATAGGCCGTAGTCAGCATGGTTTCCTCAAGGGAAAATCTTGCCTAACAAATCTGTTGAAATTCTTTGAAGAGTTAACAAGTAGGATAAACAAAAGAGAATTGGTTGATGTTGTGTACTTGGATTTTCAGAAGGCCTTTGACAAGGTACCACATATGAGGCTGCTTAACAAGTTAAGTGTCTATGTTATTACAGGAAAGACTTTAGCATGGATAAAGCAGTGACCGATTGGCAAGAGGCAAAGATTTGGAATAAAGAGCACCTTTCCTGGCTGGCTGCTGGTGACAGGTGATGTTCCACAGGGATCTGTGTTAGGACCAATTCATTTTAGGTTATAAAGTATGTCATTAGCTTAGATGATGGAACTGATGTATCACGAAGCGTATGGTCATACAATTTGGTAGAAGACGTAAAAGGGTAGACTATTTATCAATGGAGAGAAAATTCAAAAATCTGAGGTGCAAAGGGATTTGGGAGTCCTTGTGCAAGATTCCCTAAAGTTTAATTTGCAGGTTGAGTCTGTGGTGAGGACGGCAAATGGAATGTTAGCATTCATTTCAAGAGGACCAGAATTTAAAAGAAAGGATGTAATGTTGAGGCTTTATAAAGCACCGGTGAGGCCTCACGTGGAGCCTCACATTGTGAGCAGTTTTGTGTTCTTTATCTTACAAATGATGTGCTGACACTGGAGAGGGTTTAAAGGAGGATTGCAAAAATACCAGGACTGAACTGCTTGTCATATGAAGAGCATTTGCTGGCCATAGGCCTGTATTCACTAGAATTCAGAAGAATGAGGGGTGACCTAAATGAAACTTATCGAATGGTGAAAGGTCTTGGTAAAGTGGATGTGAAGAGGATGTTTCCAGTGGTGGGAGAGTCTAGGACCAGAGGACACTGCCTCGGAATAGAGGGGTGTCCTTTTACGACACAGATGCGAAGGAACTTCTTTAGCCAGAGAGTGGTGAATCTGTGGAATTTTTTTTCCACAGGCAGCTGTGAAGGCCAAGTCTTTATGAATATTTAAGGCAGAAATTGACAGATTCTTGATTGGTGAAGTCATGAAAGGATACGAGGTGAAGGCAGAAGATTGTGGCTCAGAGGAATAAAGGATCAGACATGATAAAATGGAGAAGCAGACTTGATGGGGTAAAGGGCCCAATTCTGCTCCTATATCTCATGGTCTTACGGAATTATGCATTAAGTTGCTGCCACATGATTGACTGATTAAGTACTTGCATTAACGCGCAGGTGTACAGGTGTACCTAATAAAGTGGCCGCTGAGTGCATTTGTTGATGAACCTTTTCAGAGGATTCAAAGTTCAAAGTAAATTTATTATCAAAGTACATATATGTCACCATATACAACCCTGAAATTCATTTCCTTGAGGACATACACAGTTAATCCAAGAAACACAATAGAATCAACGAAAGACTGCTCCCAACAGAATGGACAAGAAACTAGTGTGCAAAAGACAACAGATTGTGCAAATACAAAGGTAATAAATAAATAAATAAGCAATTAATACTAAGAACGTGGGGTGATGAGTCATTGAAAGTCAGTCCATAGGCTGTGAAACAGTTCAGTGATGGGGTGAGTGAAGTTGTATGAATTTATCCCCTTTGGTTCAAAAGCCTGATGGTTGAGGGGTAGTAACTGTTTCTGAACCTGGTGGTGTGGGTCTTGAGACTGTTGTACCTTCTTCTTGATGACAACGGTGAGAAGAGAGCTTGGGCTGGATTGCAAGTGATCCTTGATGATGGTGCTGCTTTCCTATAACAGTGCTCCATGTAGATGCATTTAATGGTGGGAAAGGTTTCACCATGACAGACTGGGCCATATCCATTATTACTGAAGTCATATCTGACCAACTGGCCAAGTGAGATCTACAGTGAGATCCAACAACCTGGAAGGCGATACTGCAATGCTCTCTAGAGAGTGAAGAGCATGACAAGGCACAGAGAACATAATGGTCACCCACTACAACCAAGGAAGACCCCAGTTTGTAGCACTTGTTCGTGTCATAGATAGATAGATAGATAGATAGATACTTTATTCATCCCCATGGGGAAATTCAACTTTTTTCCAATGTCCCATACACTTGTTGTAGCAAAACTAATTACATACAATACTTAACTCAGTAAAAAATATGATATGCATCTAAATCACTATCTCAAAAAGCATTAATAATAGCTTTTAAAAAGTTCTTAAGTCCTGGCGGTAGAATTGTAAAGCCTAATAGCATTGGGGAGTATTGACCTCTTCATCCTGTCTGAGGAGCATTGCATCGATAGTAACCTGTCGCTGAAACTGCTTCTCTGTCTCTGGATGGTGCTATGTAGAGGATGTTCAGAGTTATCCATAATTGACCGTAGCCTACTCAGCGCCCTTCGCTCAGCTACCGATGTTAAACTCTCCAGTACTTTGCCCACGACAGAGCCCGCCTTCCTTACCAGCTTATTAAGACGTGAGGCGTCCCTCTTCTTAATGCTTCCTCCCCAACACGCCACCACAAAGAAGAGGGCGCTCTCCACAACTGACCTATAGAACATCTTCAGCATCTCACTACAGACATTGAATGACGCCAACCTTCTAAGGAAGTACAGTCGACTCTGTGCCTTCCTGGACCTGGACCTGGACTTCTGAGGTTGACAGAGTGGAACCGCCCCCGCGCAACAGTTTTTCCATTTTAACATCTCTCCCACACAGGCATCAGTTCTGTCATCATCGGGCATGATGGACAACCATCATCATCATCAGTTCTGATTTTGAACAGATAGTAGCTATCATTAGTGAATGGCAAAAATCCCATGAACTCTACACACACATAGCTCCATCTTTAATTTATTTCTCATTTCTGTGCTCAATGAAGAAACAAGGATAAGTATTAAAAAATTCATGAAAGTTCTGCTGATACACTTTGCTACAATAATAATTCAGCTCAGGGAATGTTGAAGTAAATAGAGAGTTTCTAAAAATGTATAAATAATTTACTCAATTTGCCAGATGCTTATTAGGTGATCACATACTCTTGCATGCCACCCTTGCTTCTCCCGAGAAAATGTGATTCCATGTACACACGTTAAGACTGAACAAATAGAGGGAAAATATACAAGGATGTTGCTGGGACTTGAGGACTTGATTTATGGGGAACAGTTGAATAGGTTAGGACTTTATTCCCTGGAGCATGAAAGAATGAGAAGAGATTTGATAGAAGTGTAGAAAACTATGAGGTGTTTAGATAGGATCAATACAAGCACAGATTCTCACTGAGATTTGGTGAGACTAAAACTAGAACTCATAGGTTAAGAGTGAAAAGTGAGATATTTAAGGGGAACTCGAGAAGGTGAGAGTGTGGAACGAGATGCCAGGAGAAGTGATGGATGTGGGGTCGATTTCAACATTTAAGAGAAATTTGGATAGGTACATGGATGGGAGGGGTACAGAGGGCTTTAGTCCAGAAGCAGGTCGATGGGACTAGGCAGAATAACAGTTTAGCATGAGCTAGATGGGCCAAAGAGCCTGTTTCTGTGCTGTAGTGTTCAATGACTCCATGCTTCTATGACTCTATTACTTATAGGTAGAAACGATCCTTGGTTTTCCTCTTATCCTCTTAAAGGAAGTAACATTGATGAAGGTATCAGTTCTGGATTTATTTCACTACGTTCACATAAAAACATCATTTCTGTTTGTGTCGATGCTCCCTCACCTGCTGTACATTTCCAACGTCTCATCTTTTAGTTTGCATTCCTGAGCCTCGTCAATATTTTATTTTCAGTAAAACCTTGTGTTATTTCTGCTACAATCCCTGTTTGATTGAATTTTGGAACAGATGAATGATGACAGATCTTGTTAACATTTTATTGTACACAGGACGAGGCCCTCAGTTGGTCTGGGTCGATCACTGTTGCAGCGTGCCAGCTGTCTAGGTGATATGTAAGCCCAGGTGGCACAATATGGAGGGCAAGCTGTTACCCATGCAGCAGACTCCCCCTCTCCATGCAGCTGATAAATCCAAAGGAACAGCAGAGACTGAGGCAGTCTGGCACTAGTGGCGTCACAGGAATTGTCGCCAATCAGTGTTGAACTGAACGTAGGACTCCCTTAGGGACTCCAGCTCTGGATTTTTCCCGAAGCCTTTCCCACGAGTGCGTATAGCCACAAGGCAGTGGATGTTTGAGATCAGACTATCCCTTCTCCTAGATGAGCTGCCAACCCGGGCTGATGAGCCCTATTTGCCCAAAGTGACTCTTTTTAAGGCACCAGTGACCTGCCTTTGCCCTTTTTCCTTTCAGTGGAAACAAATCCTCTGGGCTTCGTAGCTAAAACCACAGGTGAAGGCCAGGAAGGAGACTTGGTTGTCAGAGGCTATTTCCGGTGCACAGCATTGGGAGCATTTAATAGGTCGTGTGCAGCTTGTCCCCATTATCACCACAGGCTGTGACTACCTTTAGGAATCTGTATACAATATATACTGCTGAAAGTAAATAATTTAAGCATATGCTTCTGATTTTATCTTTTTGCTTTCATGAGGTATCTCTTTACACCACAGGCATGCATTCGTCATTCATTTGCTAAGTCCCGAGCCAGGATTTAGCCCACATCATTGAAAATCCATTTCCTCTCGCAGATGGCGCTCGACCTGTTGAGTTTTTACAATAGGTGGTTTGTTACTCCAGGTTCCATCACTTGCAGTCTCTTGCTTCTTTGCTTTGTGAAAGAGCTTTAGTAAACTGCAGATGCTGGAAATCTGAGACGAAAACAGAAAATGCTGTAAATTGTTGTAGGTCAAGCAGCATCTGCAGTAACACAAGCAGTTAATGTTTCAGGCCTGAAACCCTCGGTGATCACTCCATCTCTCTCATATACCTATAGGAAGGATTGTTCTGGAAGAAATACAAAACTGGTTCATCGGGACGTGACTAGGATTGAAGGATTTTAGTTATGAGATTAGATCCGCTTGGCTGGTTTTCCCTTGGTGAAAGCGGTAACTTGATGGAGGTATATAAAACTATAAAATGCACAGACGTACTTGATTCAAATGTTTTCCCAAGGTATGGATATCCAAGATGAGAGGGCATACTGTAGTTTTGTCAGAAATAGAGGATTTAAAGCTGGTCTGTGGAGCAAATTGTTTTTCATTGGGGAGGGGTGGCATGGTAGAGTAGCAGTTAACTACAGATCTGGATGTCAGATTTCAGAATTCAGTTCTGGGATTGTCTATGAGGAGTTTGTGCATTCTCCATATGGGTTTCCTCCACATTTTTGGGTTTCCTCCCACAGACCAAAGACATACTCGTTGGGTTAATTGTTCATTGTGAACATCATGTGATTAGGCTAGCGTTAAATGGTGGGTTGTTGGGTAGCGTGAGATGGAAGGGCCTGTTCTGTGCAGTATCTCTAAATCAATCAACAAATATATAAAATAATGGAGAGTAATTGATATCTGGAATGTGTAGCTGGATGAGGTGGGAAAATCAGATTACAGTCTTTATGTCTAAAAGGAATTTAGATGGGCGTTCCAGCAGAAAAGGAACAGAAGGATATTGTCCTAATGTGGACAAGTGAATCACTGTGGATGGGCAAAAGGTTGGGGATGGGTGTGAAGAGATGAAGAGTACATTTCTGCGCTGTATAACTCAATAAATCAATGAGTGTCTGACTAGGACTGTCTCCTTCACAATATACTTAATTCCATTCACCAAGCTCCAGTCCAAACATCATTGCCAAACCCTCAACCAAGGGCTGTAGATGATGGGATCAGATCCACCTATCACCTCCCAGCTTTAGTCACAAATTCCACTCTCTCCCCGCACCCCTTCCAAGTCCCGTTCTCCATTAGGCCCCTGAACCAGTGTGGGCAACTTCACTCACCTCAACAATGAACTGATTTCACAACCTGCAGACTCACTTTCAAGGACTCTGCAGCTCAGTATATATATAGTTATTTAATGTTGCTGTTATCATATTATTTATTTATTTGTTTGTTTGTTTGTTTGTTTATTTATTTAGATATAGAGCATAGCATTGGCCATTCTGGCTCTTCAAGTTGCACCAGCAACCCCTGATTCAGTTAGTGAGTTAGTGCCTGTTATGCCACTGGCATTTAGGGTAGCAATGAAGGTCCTCCATCTCTGTCTGCCCTTGGTCATCTTCTCTATTGTACTCCAGGTGTTGTTCAGGGTCTTTATCTCTGCTTTTATGGTATGGCACCAAGTTGCCTTTGGTGTCCCATGTTTCCTCCACCCTTCAGGGGTCCAATGAAGTACTGTCTAGATGATGGAGTTGACCTCTCTTCTCATTACGCGCCCAATCCATCTCCAACTTTTCCTTATGGTGATTGTATCCATGTCCACTTGGTGTTACTGAAGGGGTAAGGAGATGGCCAGAAAATACTGAGGATTTTCCAGAGGATCATGATGTGGAAGGATGACAGGACAGCTTGGCAAGGTGGTTCTCTGTCATGCGCTAGCATTCTGACACATACAGGAGGGTGGGACAGACGCAATTCTGGTACAGCTTCACCTTGCTGTTGACACTACACTTGCTTGATCCCCATATGTTGCTCGTTGTTCTGAAGATGTTTCTAGATTTGCTGAGTCTGCACTGAATGTCGAACTTGGTCCCACCATCCTGCAGAATGATGCTGCCCAGGGAGGTGAATCGGTCGGTGCTGGGTAAGTCAACGTCATAGGTCTCGATGGGAGGAGGGGACTCTACATTGAGGGTCATGGTCTCAGTCTTTCACTGGTTGACTCTGAGTCCAACCTGTCTGCCAAAGGTTCACAGGCACTGAGTTTTCTCTGGCATGTGTTGGTGAGAGTAATGTAAGGTCATCCGCAAAGTCAAGGTTTTCCAAGGTAGAGAATAGAGTCCAGCTAATGTCTCTCTGCTTTTCCCTCATAACCCAGTCATTCAGCAGGTTAAATAATACTGTCAACATCACACAGCCTTGCCTGACTCCTGTCTTTAATCCAAAGCTCAAATTGCAGTCCTGAACTGTGCAGATGAAATAAGCATAGGAGCTCTGGATAAGCTGGACAATCTTCGAAGCAATCCCATATGATTTGAGAATTCGCCAGAGGCTCTCCCTGTGGATGCTATCAAAAGCCTTTACAAAATCCATGTAATTCACAAACAGTTGTCTCTGCCACTGTTCTTTGATGTTATGCAGCATGATGATCTGGTTGACACAGCCTCTGTTTCTCCCGAAGCCAGCTCGCTCTTTCCTCAAGCACACATTGACAGCATCTGTAACTCATAGGACAATGACTTTGTTGAGAATCTTGCTGGGTACTGACAAAGGAGTGAAGCTACATCAGTTTTTGCAATCACTTAGTGCTCCTTTCTTGAGGATCCTAACAGTAACTCCCTTTGTCTAGTTCTTGGCTACTTGGCCCCATTCCCAGATAATATTGAACAGGGATTGCAGAATGGCTGCTGTGACTTTTAGTTCAGCTTTGAATGGTTTGGCATTCAAAATGTCCTGTCCTGGACTTCGCTGTTCTTTCATGATTAAATCACAGCGACAATCTTCTTTCTTGGTTGGATCGGTGTTGATGTCGAGGTCTTCTGCGGCCTCTCCACTTGCTGCTGGTCCATTCAGTAATTCTCTGAGATTCGGCATTCATCAGTTGTCAAAAGAAGACATTCTCATCTCTCACACAACCTCTGGATCTGGCCTGGAACGTGCCACATACCAATTTTGAAATCTTGTATACTGTATATTTCCCTGATCACCTCTACCGGCTGCTGCTTCAGCTTTGCCTGCAAGTTCTTCCAGGTAGACACTCTTGTCCTTTCTTACAAGTCTCTTCACTTTTTTGTTTGCTTCAGTGTTATGCTAGTTGAAGTTTTACCCTAATCCGTGTTGACATTGTATCTAACGCTTTCCTCTGAATTTTTTGTCTTTCTTGAGGCTGCTCATGTTTCCTGCTGTGTCCATTCTTTGTTCTTCTTTCCAGCTCAGTATCCTAGACAAGCCTTGCTGCTGCTCTCCTTGAAGACTGAGGCAATCCGTTTCCACACTGTATTGTTCCTGTCTCCTGACACATCCTCGTCAAGGTCTTGCAAGGCCTGGAATCTGATCTTATGCCGAATGGTGAAGGCAGATCTCACACTGGCGTCCTTGAGCTTTTCAACATCGAAATGTCTTTGTATTGGTTCCAGCGCTTCTCAGCTTGAGTTTCTTTACTGCTACAACAAGGTGGTGATCACTTCCTCTATCTGCTCCTCTCTTTGTCGCTGCATCCTGCGAGGATCATCTCCACATACCATTGATCATTAAATGGTCATTCTGGTTCTTGTCACGTGCATTGGGTGAACACCATGTCGGTTTGTGGATTTCACGATGTGGAAAGAGAGTCCCTCCTATGACCAGATTGTTTATGGCACAAAATTCCACCAGTCTTTCACTATTGTTATTCATCGCTCCACATCCATGCATGCCCATCACCCTAGTGAAGTGTAAGCTGTCACTTCCAACTTTGTCATTTAGGTGTCCTATGGCGTGATGTTAACTCTACCTCCGATTGTAGCTGTTTGTAGAAGGCATCCTTTTCTTCAATGTCACTATCGTTAGTTGCAGCATGGTACTGGATCACAGTCATGTTTACTTGCTTCCCTTTCAGCCGGACACTCATCGGCCTACTGTTGATTGGTTTCCACTTCAGCAAGCAATGCCTTTCTTTAAAATGATGGCTACACCATCATGACGCTGACCATCTTCCCTTCCCAAGTGGAGAACTGTTTCACCACATGCTGCCTTTAGTCTGCCAGACCGCGGTCATCTGCTTTCACTGATGCCCAGTATGTGTAGGTTGTCACAACACATTTCTGCAGTTATTTCTGCTAGCTTGCCAGTTTGTACATGATCTGTGCATTCCAAGACAATTCTGGATTTGGTTTTCACAGTGTTCAGGGCTTCCTTCATCATGCTAGTAGATTCCTCTTGGTTTTCTCTGTCAGTCATACAAATCCTAGGTGGAAACTCAGGAATACTGTCGCACACAAACATAGGATTCTTCATTGCTGTTTCCATAGCAATTTTTTTTCACCAGTCAGGGTTGTTAGCCCTGAACTGAATCACCAAACCAGGAGGATTGGTGGACCACGCTTAGTCTGGTCTCTGCCCTTTGACCTGTTTGGCATGGGTGACCCTACCCAGAGCCAAAGCACAGGGCCCTGATTCCAACCAACACAGCTCTCCAGGTCATTGAGGCAGGCAAGCCTCCAAACCCCATGACAAAGTTGTGGTCCTCTTGTAGGAACCCCCAATTTAACGTAAGCCTAGTCACGGGACAATTTATAATGATTGATTAACCTACCAACTGGTACGCCTTTGGACTGCGTAAGGAAACCAGAGCACCCGGAGGAAACCTACGCGGTCACAAGGAGAGAACGTTCAAACTCCTTACAGGCAGCAGCAGGAATTGAACCCAGGTCGCAGGTACTGTATCTCTTTATATCTCCTGTGAATGACCTCAATACAATGAATGCCAGGGTTGCTATGGTGACATCCGTGTTCTTTGATAATAAATTTACTTTGAACTTTGTTTTGCCTATCACACTTCTTCACCTGAATTCACCTGTCACCTGGCAGGTCTTGCTCTACACTTCTCCACACCTGTCTATTTCCCCTCTAGCTTTCAGCCCAGGTGAAGGGTCTCGACTTGAATCAGCCACGCTACATTTTTCTCGACAAATGCTGCTCAGTTCCTCCAGTATTGTTTTCTTTCATTCGTTTTAAAGCCTTGCTAATTGAAGATTCAGATCTCTTTTCAAAAGACACCACTTGCACTGCTAGTTCAGTCAATCACATGATTTTTTTTTGGTTTCTCTTTCCTAGAAAGCGTAACCATTGTGTAAACACAAATCACCAATGATTGAGCAGGTTGTGTCAGATCAAAGCTGCAAGTCTCAGCAGTCTTTATTGACCCGTCAAGCAGCTTAATGCACTGTTTCTTCAAACCGCCACAAGGACTCTATTTGTATCTCTCTCCCCCCACCCCCCATCCAGGACTTACATCAGAAGCACTGCGCTCACAGAGCCTTCAACATTATCAAGGACCCCTCCCATCCGTCTCAAAATTTCTTTGACCTCCTACCATCAGGGAGAAGGTATCGCAGTACGAGAACACCATTTGTTAAGTTGGGTAACAGCTTCTTCCTCCAGGCTGTGAGACTTCTGAACACCCAGTTGCCACATTATTTATGACAGTGCCTGCAGCATTATACTGTTGCATATTTAACTATACTGTACAAGTGCTGCTAAAAAATTTGTGAACCTTGTAGAATTTTCTCTATTTCTGCATAAATACGACCTATAATGTGATCAGATCTTCACACAAGTCTTAAAACTAAAGTGAACACAATTAAATAAATAACATAAAAACAGTATACTTAAAAAACACAAAATGCTGGCAGAACTCTGCAGGCCAGACATCATCTATGGGAGGAGGTAATAACGACGTTTTGGGCCGAAACCCTTCATCAGGAGTGAAGTAACATGGGATGGTCGATGGGGGATAAGAAGTGGGGGGAGGGATGAAGTAGAGAGCTGGGAAGTTATAGGCTGGAGGGAAATGGGCTGGGGGAAAGTGGAGAATTATGGGAAATAAAAGAGAAAGAAAGGTAGGGCTGGGGGGAGAGATTATAGTGAGGGGGGAGAAAGAGAAAGAAAGAGAACCAGACTAAAATAATAGATAGGGATGGGGGTAAGGGTGGGGGGCAGGGGTATCAACGGAGGTCAGTGAGTTGGATGTTCATGCCGGCAGGAAGGAGGCTACCTAGGTGGGAGATAAGGTATTGCTCCATCGACCTGCGTGTGGCCTCATCTTGACAGTAGAGGAGGCCATGGACAGACATGTCGGAGTGGGAGTGGTCTGTGGAATTGAAGTGTGTGGCCACAGGGAGATCCCGCCACTGCTGGAGGACCGAGCGCCGGTGTTCCCTCACCCCATCCCCCCACCAGCCCACCAGGGATAGAGTCCCCCTGGTCCTCACCAATCACCCTACCAGCCTACAGATCCAACGTATAATCTTCCGTAACTTCCGCCACCTCCTACGTGATCCCACCACCAACCACATCTTCCCCTTCCCCCCACTCTCGGCTTTCCGCAGGGATCGCTCTCTACGTGACTCCCTTGTCCATTCATCCCTCCCATCCCTCCCCACGGACCTCCCTCCGGGCACTCATCCTTGCAAATGGAAGAAGTGCTACTCCTTCCCCCACACTTCTTCCCTCACCACCATCCCCGGACCCAGACAGTCCTTTCAGATGAGGCACCACTTCACCTGCGAGTCAACTGGGGTGATATACTGTATCCGGTGCTCCCGATGTGGCCATTTATACATTGGGGAGACCCACCGCAGACTGGGACAACCGTTTTGCCGAACACCGGCGCTCAGTCCTCCAGCAGTGGCGAGATCTCCCTGTGGCCACACACTTCAATTCCACAGACCACTCCCATTCCAACATGTCTGTCCATGGCCTCCTCTACCGTCAAGATGAGGCCACACGCAGGTCGATGGAGCAATACCTTATCTCCCACCTAGGTAGCCTCCTTCCTGCCGGCATGAACATCCAACTCACTGACCTCCGTTGATACCCCTGCCTCCCACCCTTACCCCCATCCCTATCTATTATTTTAGTCTGGTTCTCTTTCTCTCTCTTTTTCCCCCCTCACTATAATCTTTCCCCCCAGCCCAACTTTCTTTCTCTTTTATTTCCCATAATTCTCCACCTTCCCCCTAGCCCATTTCCCTCCAGCCTATCTGATGCACCATCAATAACTCACTCTGAGACGTAAAGGCGAGATATCGGCTTTTGTTGACTGGAAGAAGGAACAAGCAGTGGTTGACCACCATACTACATCCTGAAGACAGAGAGGCCGGGCTCAGACCTCAATCGCCTTTATACAGGGGTCTGTGGGAGGAGCCACAGGAGCAGTCAGCGGGGGGGGGGGGGGTGTCCAGACAGGTATATGTAGTTCACCACATTCACCCCCCCCTTTGTTTTTAAAAAAGAGTCCCCATGTGGCGAAGTTTCTTACAAGTATATTTACAGGTTAAGTCTATCAGGTGGTCAAATCTGTCGCTGCGATCTACGTAGCACCGGCTGTGATTGCACAGGTGCTGGTGGTGGTGATTGCACAGGTGCCGGTGGTGGTGATTGCACAGGTGCCGGTGGTGGTGATTGCACAGGTGCCGGTGGTGATTGCACAGATGCCGGTGGTGGTGATTGCACAGGTGCTGGTGGTGATTGCACAGGTGCCGGTGGTGGTGATTGCACAGGTGCCGGTGGTGGTGATTGCACAGGTGCCGGTGGTGATTGCACAGATGCCGGTGGTGGTGATTGCACAGGTGCTGGTGGTGATTGCACAGGTGTCGGTGGTGGTGATTGCACAGGTGCCGGTGGTGATTGCACAGGTGCCGGAGGTGGTGATTGCACAGGTGCCGGTGGTGATTGCACAGGTGCCGGTGGTGATTGCACAGGTGCCGGTGGTGGTGATTGCACCGATGCCGGTGGTGGTGATTGCACAGGTGCCGGTGGTGATTGCACAGGTGCCGGAGGTGGTGATTGCACAGGTGCCGGTGGTGATTGCACAGGTGCCGGTGGTGGTGATTGAACAGATGCCGGTGGTGGTGATTGCACAGGTGCCGGTGGTGATTGCACAGGTGCCGGTGGTGATTGCACAGGTGCCGGTGGTGGTGATTGCACAGATGCCGGTGGTGGTGATTGCACAGGTGCCGGTGGTGATTGCACAGGTGCCGGTGGTGGTGATTGCACAGATGCCGGTGGTGGTGATTGCACAGGTGCCGGTGGTGATTGCACAGGTGCCGGTGGTGATTGCACAGGTGCCGGTGGTGGTGATTGCACAGATGCCGGTGGTGGTGATTGCACAGGTGCTGGTGGTGGTGATTGCACAGGTGCCGGTGGTGGAGATTGCACAGGTGCCGGTGGTGGTGATTGCACAGGTGCCGGTGGTGGTGATTGCACAGGTGCCGGTGGTGATTGCACAGATGCCGGTGGTGGTGATTGCACAGGTGCTGGTGGTGATTGCACAGGTGTCGGTGGTGGTGATTGCACAGGTGCCGGTGGTGATTGCACAGGTGCCGGAGGTGGTGATTGCACAGGTGCCGGTGGTGATTGCACAGGTGCCGGTGGTGGTGATTGCACAGATGCCGGTGGTGGTGATTGCACAGGTGCCGGTGGTGATTGCACAGGTGCCGGTGGTGGTGATTGCACAGATGCCGGTGGTGGTGATTGCACAGGTGCCGGTGGTGATTGCACAGGTGCCGGTGGTGGTGATTGCACAGATGCCGGTGGTGGTGATTGCACAGGTGCCGGAGGTGGTGATTGCACAGGTGCCGGTGGTGATTGCACAGGTGCCGGTGGTGGTGATTGCACAGATGCCGGTGGTGGTGATTGCACAGGTGCCGGTGGTGATTGCACAGGTGCCAGTGGTGGTGATTGCACAGATGCCGGTGGTGGTGATTGCACAGGTGCCGGTGGTGATTGCACAGGTGCCGGTGGTGGTGATTGCACAGGTGCCGGTGGTGATTGCACAGGTGCCGGTGGTGGTGATTGCACAGATGCCGGTGGTGGTGATTGCACAGGTGCCGGTGGTGGTGATTGCACAGGTGCCGGAGGTGGTGATTGCACAGATGCCGGTGGTGGTGATTGCACAGGTGCCGGTGGTGATTGCACAGGTGCCGGTGGTGGTGATTGCACAGATGCCGGTGGTGGTGATTGCACAGGTGCCGGTGGTGATTGCACAGGTGCCGGTGATGATTGCACAGGTGCCGGTGGTGGTGATTGCACAGGTGACGGTGGTGATTGCACAGGTGCCGGTGGTGGTGATTGCACAGGTACTGGTGATGGTGATTGCACCGGTGACGGTGCTTGTGCTGGTTCCGGCCTAACTGGAGGTGTCAGCCCACCAGGCGTCAGTGATCCCTCACGCGCGTGCGAGGCGCCCGGTATATGAGTCTCGTGAGGAGTCTGTGTAGGGCTTGGTGTGCGCGGTGTCACCTCGGGTACAGGGTTCATAGTTACCGGGGAGTGTTCGGGGTAGTGGTCTGCTGCTCCTGCGGGCGCCAGGTCGCGGACGGAGACCGTGTCCTCCCGCCCATCAGGTAAGACCACGTAAGCATACTGGGGGTTCGCATGTAGAAGGTGAACCCTCTCGACCAGCGGGGAGTATTTATTACCCCTCACATGGTTCCGGAGCAGCACTGGCCCTGGGGATGTCAGCCAAGCCGGTAGGGTGGTCCCAGTGACAGACTTCCTGGGAAAAGAGAATAGGTGCTCGTGAGGGGTGGCATTGCTGGACGTACATAACAGGGAGCGGATAGAGTGGAGTGCCTCGGGGAGGACCTCCTGCCATCGAGAGACTGGCAACCCTTTTGACTTAAGGGCTAAAAGTGTGGCCTTCCACACTGTGGCATTCTCCCTCTCCACCTGTCCATTTCCCCGGGGATTATAACTCGTGGTCCGACTAGTAGCAATGCCCCTAGCCAGCAGGAACCGGCGCAACTCGTCACTCATAAAGGAGGACCCTCTATCACTGTGGATATAGCAGGGATATCCGAACAGAGTGAAGAGCTGGTGCAGGGCTTTTATGACGGACGTGGTAGTGGTGTCGGGGCAGGGGATGGCAAAGGGGAACCGCGAGTACTCGTCGATAATGTTGAGAAAGTAGACATTGCGGTCGGTGGACGGAAGGGGGCCCTTAAAGTCAACACTCAGTCACTCAAAAGGGCGGGTGGCCTTGACAAGTTGCACCGTTTCAGGACAGTAGAAGTGCGGTTTGCACTCAGCGCAGATTTGGCAGTCCCTGGTCATCGTCCTGATGTCCTCCAGGGTGTACGGCAGGTTCCGGGCTTTCATGAAATGGTAAAACCGGGTGACCCCCGGATGGAAAAGATGTGCATGAAGGGTGTATAGCTGGTCGAGCTGTGCGCTAGCACACGTTCCCCGGGATAGGGCATCAGGGGGCTCATTGAGTCTGCCAGGCCGGTACAGGATGTCAAAGTTGTAGGTGGAGAGTTCTATTCTCCACCTCAAAATTTTATCATTTTTGATTTTGCCCCGCTGTTGGTTGCTGAACATGAACGCAACCGAGCGCTGGTCGGTCAGCAAGGTGAACCTTTTGCTGGGGAGATAGTGCCTCCAGTGCCTAATAGCTTCCACTATGACCTGGGCTTCTTTCTCCACCGCGGAGTGCCGAATTTCAGAGCCTTGAAGGGTACGAGAAAAGAATGCTACTGGCCTGCCTGCCTGATTGAGGGTAGCAGCCAGCGCGAAATCGGAGGCGTCACTCTCTACTTGGAAGGGAATGGTCTCGTCCACCGCATGCATCGTTGCTTTGGCAATGTCCCCTTTAATGCAGCTGAAGGCCGCGCAGGCCTCAGCAGAGAGGGGAAAAGTGATAGACTTGACCAGGGGGCGGGCCTTGTCTGCATAATGGGGGACCCATTGGGCGTAATAGGAAATAAAACCCAGGCACCGTCTGAGGGCTTTGAGAGTGGTGGGAAGAGGGAGTTCTAACAGGGGGCGCATACGGTCAGGATCAGGGCCAATGACCCCGTTTTCCACAACGTACCCAAGGATAGCGAGTCAGGTGGTTCCGAACACACACTTGTCCCTGTTATAAGTAAGGTTCAGGGCTTCGGCCACTTGGAAAAATCGTTGGAGGTTGGCGTTGTGATCTGGCCAGTCGCGACCACAGATGGTGATGTTATCCAGATAGGGAAATGTGGCCTTCAGTTGGTACTGGTCCACCATCCAGTCCATTTCCCTCTGGAAGACAGAGACACCATTTGTGACACCAAATGGGACGTGCAGGAAATGATAGAGCCTGCCGCCCGCCTCGAAGGCGGTGTAGGGGCGGTCCTCTGGGCGGATGGGGAGCTGGTGATAAGCGGATTTCAGATCTATTGTCGAGTACACCTTGTACTGAGCTATCTGGTTGACCATATCCACGATGCAGGGTAGGGGGTACGCGTCAAGCTGCGTGAACCTATTGATGGTTTGACTATAGTCCACGACCATCCTATTTTTCTGCCCAGTCCGAACAACAACCACCTGGGACACGCCAAGGACTTGTGCTTGGCTCAATGATCCCCTTCCCGAGCAGCCGCTGCACCTCTGACTGAATGAAGGCCCTGTCCCCCCGCGCTGTACCTCCTGCTTTTAGTTGCCACAGGTTTACAGTCGGGGGTCGGGTTGGCGAACAGCGGTGGGGGAGGGATCTTGAGGGTGGAGAGGCTGCAAGTGGTGTCAGTAGCACAGCTGTCGGCATGGTGCTGGACGGGACGTGTGGGTCGGTGTGTGTGTGTGGTCAGTAGCGGGGTATATGGCGAAGTCCCACCAAACTGAGGATTCCTGACAGTGAGTGGTGGGAGGGGCCCGTCATATGCCATAGTCACACTTTCGAGATGGCTCTGGAAGTCCAGCCCCAATAGCACAGGCGCGCACAGTTGAGGCATAACCAGTAGCGCAAAGTTCCGATATTCTGTGCCCTGCACCACTAATGTCACTACACAACCCCCCCGGATGTCTGTGGAATGCGACCCAGAAGCCAAGGTGACCCTCTGACTTACCGGCCGTGTCACGAGTCCACAGTGTTGCACTGCGTCCGGGTCAATAAAACTCTCAGTGCTGCCCATGTCAAACAGGCAGCTAGTCCTGTGCCCCTCCACCAGGATGTCCATCATTGACCTTGCAAGCTGGTGTGGGACGCTTTGGTCGAGGGTTACAGTGGCCAGAGTTGAACTGCTGTCTTGGTGCCCGGTAAACCCCGGTGGGTCGGGGGCGGGGCATGTTGACGCCGACAAAGATGGCCGCCCACATCCGGGCATGCAAGATGGCGGCCCCCACGTCTCACAAGCGGGCTGCTTGACCCCGCTCGTGGTTTAGACTTACAGACCTTGGCGAAATGGCCCTTCTACCCGCAGCTGGAGCAGGTCGCTTCTCGGGCCGGGCAGCGTTTTCGGGGCTGCTTTTCGAGTCCACAGAAGTAACACAGCTCGGGCTTTCGCCTGGCCGCAGCCGTGGTCGGGTTCGGGGAGTTCGTGGAATCGCGACTGGCAGTGGCGTTGGCGAATTCGCTCGCAGGTACCGGCGGCGGCGGGATCTGAGGTGTCCACGGAACCGGCGGGGAATCGCACGGCTGGACAGCGTCAGCATTGTGCAAAGCAGCCTCCAGCGTGTCGGCCGTCTCGATAGCCAAGCGTAAGGTAAGATCGGCATTTTCCAGCAGCCGCTGGCACACATACACTGACCTAATTCCTGTAACAAAGGTGTCTCGTACTAGCAGCTCCGCATGCTGTTCCGCCGTGAGCGTTTTGCAGTCACAAGTCCTGACGAGTGTCTGTAGGGCTCGGAGAAACTGGGCGCTCGACTCTGCAGGCTGCTGCCATCGGGTAGCTAAGCGATGTCTTGCGTAGACAGTGTTCACCGGCCGCAGGTATTGTCTTTTGAGGGCATCCAGTGCCCCTTTGTAGGTCGGCAGGTCCCTGATAAATGAATAAACTTTTGGGGTGACCCTCGGGAGGAGAATTCTGTGCATAACAGCGGGGTCAGTTGCACGAACCTCCTCCAAGTATGATTGGAAGCATGCAAGCCAGAGTTCAAAGGCAAGAGCTGCTTCAGGGTCTTGGGGGTCCAAATCCAATTTTTCCGGACGTAAAACGGTTTCCATGTTTTAAAACTTCCAGTCAATAAAATTGATGCACCATCAATAACTCTCTCTGAGATGTAAAGGTGAGGTATCGGCTTTTATTGACTGGAAGAAGGAACAAGCAGTGGTTGACCACCATACTACATCCTGGAGACAGAGAGGCCGGGCTCAGACCTCAATCGCCTTTATACAGGGGTCTGTGGGAGGAGCCACAGGAGCAGTCAGCGGGGGCGTGTCCAGACAGGTATATGTAGTTCACCACACTATCACTTCCCAGCTCTCTACTTTATCCCTCCCCCCACTTCTTATCCCCCCTCGACCATCCCATGTTACTTCACTCCTGATGAAGGGTTTCGGCCTGAAACGTCGTTATTACCTCCTCCCATAGATGCTGTCTGGCCTGCTGAGTTCTGTCAGCATTTTGTGTTTTTTATTTATTTCCAGCATCTGCAGTTTCACTCGTGTTGCCTTTGAAAACAGTATACTTGTTTATTGAGAAAGATGTTCCAATATTACATGTATTTGTTGGAAAAAGTACATGAACCTCTGGGGTAATGCCTTCTACAAAAGCTATTTGGAGTCAAGTGTTCCAATCAATGAGATGAGATTGGAGGTGTGGGTTGTAGAGGTGCCCTGCCCTATAAAAAACGACACACAAAGTCAGGTTACTGTCAGAGCCTGCTCTTCTCAAGAAAGATCTGTTTATGTGCACCATGTCTCGATCAAAACACCTTTCAGAGGACCTTAGGAGAAGAATTGTAGAGATGCATGAGTCTGGAAAAGGCTACAAAAGCAGAAATGCATGTTGCTATGTTCGGAAGGGAAAAGGGTACCGCACACCAACACACAAAACTCATCCTAACTGTGAAGCACAGTGGAAGGAGCATCATGGTTTGGCGCTGCTTTACTACCTCAGGGCCCGAACAGCTTGCAAGTGTTGAGGGAACAATGAATTCAAAATTGTATCAAGACATTTTACAGGAAATGTCAGGGTAATGGCCCGTCACCTGAACCTTAATAGAAGTTGGATAATGCAACAAGACAATGATCCAAAAGACAAGAGTTAATCAACACCAGAAATGGTTTAAAAATAAGAAAAATTGTGTTTTGGAATGGCTGAGTCAAATTCCTGACCTTAATCCTAGAGAAATATTGAAGAAAGACCTGAAGCAAGCAGTTCATGCAAGGAAACCCACCAACATCCCAGAATTGAAGCAGTTCTGTGAGGAGGAATGGCCTAAAATTCCTCCGAGCCAATGCTCAGGGCTGATCAACAGTTAGCAGAAATGTTTGGCTGAAGTTATTGCTGTACAAGGGGGTCACACCAGTTATTGAAAGCAAAGGTTCACATACTTTTTCCAACATATACGTGTAATATTGGATCATTCTTCTCAATAAATAAATGAACCAGCATAATGTTTTTGTGTTATTTATGTAATTGTGTTGTCTTTATATAGTTTTAGTACTTACAGTATGTGAAAATCTGATCACATTTTAGGTCATATGTATGCAGAAATTGATTAATATTATTGAGTTATTATTTTATATGCTGCTTGTGACATATATAGTGTATTTGGCACACATGTGTATGGTTGAATGAACATTACCTTGAAAATAAAGGAGATCGAGTATACCTACATGAACGTAACTCTGGTGAGGCAAGAAAAGGAAGTAGTGAACGCAGAGGCTGACAAAACATAAACATTCCAGGGCAGCGATAAAAGAGACCACTGAATTTACAAATTAAAGGGTGCTTGCCAATGCATAATGCTGTCACACAGCAAGAGGCCACTAACAGAAAGGAAACAAATGCACTGTTCATTTAAAGAGCAAACACGAGGAAATCTGCAGATGCTGGAAATTCAAACAACACACACAAAATGCTGGTAGAACACAGCAGGCCAGGCAGCATCGATAGGGAGAAGCACTGTCGATGTTTCGAGACCCCCGGCCCGAAACGTCGACAGCGCTTCTCCCTATCAATGCTACCTAGCCTGCTGTGTTCTACCAGCATTTTGTGTGTGTTGTTGCACTGTTCATTTGCTGGTATCAATTCAGTGGTAGGGTTGAGGTGAGGGGGTTGCTTGGGGAGGGGGGATTTGGTGAAGTGGCAAAGTTCAGACAGTGCTCTCTTCCCTTTAACTGGTACAGATTAGATATAGAGCATAGAACAGCGCAAAGCAGCACAGGAACAGGAACAGGACCTTTGGCCTGCAGTGTTATCTACAACTAATTCCACTGGTAATGAAAAGCCTAGCCAAGTGGTTTGCAATTGCTAAATGGCTTATGCAATGTCCATATCCCTCCATTCCTGTGCCTATCTGAGAGTCCCTTAAAAACCTCTGCCATACTTGCCTCCACCATCCCATTCCAGGCACCATGAACCCTGATTTCACTAACTCCCAGTAATTTCACCCCCTGCCTCGCTGTTTTACCATTCTCCATACTGGCTCCCCTCTCACCCCTTCTCTTCTCCTCACCGGCCCATCACCTCCCTCTGGTGCCAATCTTCCTTCCCTTTCTCCTATAGCCCACTGTCTTCTCCTATCAGATTCCTTCTTCTCCAGCCCTTAAACTTTTCCACCTATCATCTCCCAACCTCACTTCATTCCGACCCCTCCTCCACCCACCCACCTTCCCCCTCACCTGGTTTCACCTATCACCTACTAGGTTGTGCTCCTCTCCCTCCCTTTACCATTTTATTATGGCTTCTTCCCACTTTCTATTGAGTCCTACTGAAACGTCAACTGTTTAGTCTCTTCCATAGATGCTGCCTGACCTGCTAAGTTCCTCCAGCATTTTGTTGCCTGATCTACTGAGTTCTTCCAGTTAAGTTTTGGAGTCACAGAGTCATTGAAAAGTGCAGCATAGAAACAGGCCCTTTGGTCCATCTAGACTGAGCCTAACCATTTAAACTGCCTTCTCCCATTGACCAGCACCTGGACCATAGCGCTCCAAACCCCTACTACCCATGTACCTATCCAAGCTTCTCTTAAATATTGAAATCGAGCTTGCATGCACCAGTTGTGTTAGCAGCTCATTCCACACTCTCACAACCCTCTGACTGAAGAAGTTTCCCCTCATGTTCCCCTTAAACTTTTCACCTTTCACCCTTAACCCATGACCTCTGCTTGTAGACCCACCCAAACTCAGTGGCGAAAAACTACCTTGCATTTCCCCTATCTATACCTCTCGTAATTTTTTCATACCTCTATCAAATCTGCTCTCAAATATCTATGTTCCAAAGAATAATTTCCTAACCTCTTCCATCTTTCCTTATAACTCAAGTTCACCGCAAGCAGCAACATCCTAGTAAGTAGCTTATGTGTTCCTCACCTTAAAAGGACATCTTTTCATATTGGACATTTCAGCCTTAGGAGAAAGTAACTGGCTAAACCTCTAATAATCTCTTATGAACAATATAGACTTGCTTCAGTAGTATAGTGTTTATCATGTTCACCTCACATAGGTAAGGTCTCCAGTTCGAACCTGGCGGAAGCATAATCTGGGTGTCATGGTAACATAGCAGTCAATGTAACCTTTTACAGTGCCAGTGACCAGGGTTCAATTCCCACTACCGCCTGTAAGGAATTTGTATGTTCTCCCCATGTTTTCCTCCAGGTGCTCTGGTTTTCTCCCACATTCTAAAAAATGATGTACAGGTGAGGGTTAGCAAGTTGTGGACATGCTATGTTTGTGCTGGAAGCACAGCAAGACTTGTGGGCTGTCCCCAGCACATCCTTGGACTGTGTTGGTCATGGCACAGACGAAGCATTTCACTGTGTTGTATGTTCCGATGCACATGTAACAAATAATTCTAATCTTCAACAATGTAAACTTTAATCGGGTCTCCATCGCTCCAGAGAAAACAATCCAAGTTTGCCCAATCTATTTTACTTTTCTTCGTGTTTAGAGATACAGCACGGAACAGGCCCTGCTGGTCCAGCAGGCTGCACTGCCCAGCAACCCACTGATTTAACCCTAGCCCAATCACAGGGCAATTTACAATGACCAATTAACTTACTAAATGGTACCGGAGTACCTGGAGGAAACCCATGCAGTCACAGGAAAAATGTGCAAACTTCTTATAGGTGGCACTGGATTTGAACTCTGAACTCCAAGCTGTAATGACAGTTACACCAGTGTCCAATATCCTCTTAAAACACATGCCCTAAAATCCAGTCAGCATCCTGATAAACCCCTTCTGCAGCTTCTCAAAAGCTTCCACATCCCCAAAGTCAAAGTACAATTTATTATCAGAGTACATACATGTCACTACATACAACTCTGAGATTATTTTTCCTGCTGGCATACTTAGCAAATCTATCTGCAGAACAGTTAACTGTAAACAGGATCAATGACGCAAACTGTGCAAATGCAAATATAAAGAAGCAGCAATAAATAATGAGAGCATGAAATAACAAGATAAAGAGTCCTTAAAGTGAAACCATTGTGGGAACACCAGATGTAGAATGAGTGTAGTTATCCCCTTTTGTTCAAGAGCCTGATGGTTGATGGTTGATGGTAACTGTTCTTGAACCTGGTGGTGCAGGTCCTGAAATTCTGAGGCGTGAAATTACTGTAATGGAGTGAACTGAATTGAATGCAACACTCCAGATGTGGCCCAAACAGGAGTTTTATAGAGCTGCAAGCATTTTTCAAAACTCAATGCCTCAAGTAATAAAGGCAAGCATGCCACATGTTGTATTTGAGACACAATCTCAACGGCTTTTCATGTGGCCTTAGATCCCCTGGGCAATACAAAAACCTTTGTCAGGGTGCTGTTCATTGGCTATAGCTAATGTATAACCCCACCATTCCTACAGTCCTAATCGAAAAGCTCCAGAATCTTGGTCTCTATACCTCCTCTGCAACTGGACACACAGCTTCCTAACCAGAAAGGCGCCATCTGTGTGGATTAGTAATAAATACCTCTTCCTCGCTAATCATCAACACTGGTGCACCTCAGAAGTCTGTGATTAGCCCATTGCTCTACTCTCTCTATACCCATGACTGTGTGGCTAGGCAGAGCTCTAATTCCATCTGTAAGTTTGCTGATGATATAACCATTGTTAGCAGAATCTCAGATGGAGATAAAAGGGTGTGGAGGAGCTAGTCGAGTGGTGTCGCAGCAGCAAACTTGCACTCAGTGCTGTGGTGAACTAGATATACCTGTCTGACTGCTCCTGTGGCTCCTCCCACAGACCCTGCTGACTGCTCCTGTGGCTCCTCCCACAGACCCCTGTATAAAGGCGACTGTGGGCTGCTGCTCTCCCTCATTTTCCCCAGGATGTAGTGTTGTTTATTCTTCCAGTCAATAAAAGCCGATATCTCGCTTCCTACGTCTCAGCGTGAGTTATTGATGGTGCATCAATTTTATTGACTGGAAGTTAAAACATGGAAACCTTTTTACGCCCAGAACGTTTAGATTTGGACCCCCAGGACCCTGACGCAGCTCTTGCCTTTGAACTCTGGCTTGTATGCTTCCACTCATACTTGGAGGAGGTTCGTGCAACCGACCCAGCTGTTAGGCACAGACTTCTCCTCTCGAGGGTCGCCCCAAAAGTTTATTCATTCATCAGGGACCTCTCGACCTACGAAGGGGCGCTTGACGCCCTCAAAAGACAGTACCTGCGGCCGGTGAACGCAGTTTATGCCCGGCATCGCTTGGCTACCCGAAAACAGCGGCCTACGGAGTCGACTGCTGAATTTCTCCGAGCTCTACAGGCACTCGTGCAGACTTGTGACTGCAAAGCGCTCACAGCGGAACAGCATGCGGAACTCTTGGTCCGAGACGCCTTTGTGACCGGAGTCAGGTCAGTGTATTTGCACCAGCGGCTGCTGGAAAAAGCTGATCTGACCTTACGCTCAGCGATAGAGACGGCTGATACGTTGGAGGCTGCACAGCTGTACGCTGAGGCGGTCCAGCCGCGCGATTCCCCGCCGCCACCGGTTCCTGTGAGCGAATTCGCCAACGACGCTGCCAGTCGCGGTATCATGAACTCCCCGACCTCGCCAGGCATAAAACTTTCCCAAGCAACGATGCATGCGGTGGACGAGACCATTCCCTTCCAAGTAGAGAGTGACGCCTCTGACTTTGCGCTGGCAGCTACCCTCAATCAGTAAGGCAGACCAGTGGCGTTTTTTTCTCGTACCCTTCAAGGCTCTGAACTTCGGCACTCCGCGGTGGAGAAAGAAGCCCAGGCCATAGTGGAAGCTATTAGGCACTGGAGGCACTATCTCGCCGGCAAAAGGTTCACCTTGCTGACCGACCAGCGCTCGGTTGCGTTCATGTTCAGCAACCAACAGCGGGGCAAAATCAAAAATGATAAAATTTTGCGGTGGAGAATAGAACTCTCCACCTACAATTATGATATCCTGTACCGGCCTGGCAGACTCAATGAACCCTCTGATGCCCTATCCCGGGGAACGTGTGCTAGCGCACAGCTCAACCAGCTATACACCCTTCATGCCCATCTTTGCCATCCGGGGGTCACCCGATTTTACCATTTCATTAAAGCCCAGAACCTGCCGTACTCCCTGGAGGACATCAGAGCGATGACCAGGGACTGCCAGATCTGCGCTGAGTGCAAACCGCACTTCTACCGTCCTGACACTGCGCAGCTTGTCAAGGCCACCCGCCCTTTTGAGCGACTGAGTGTTGACTTTAAGGGCCCCCTTTCCTCCACTGACCACAATGTCTATTTTCTCAATATTATCGACGAGTACTCGAGGTTCCCCTTTGCCATCCCCTACCTCAACACCACTGCCACGTCCATCATAAAAGCCCTGCGCCAGCTCTTCACTCTGTTCGGATATCCCTGCTATATCCACAGTGATAGAGGGTCCTCCTTTATGAGTGACGAGTTGCGCCGGTTCCTGCTAGCTAGGGGCATTGCTACTAGTCGAACCACGAGTTATAATCCCCGGGGGAATGGCCAGGTGGAGAGGGAGAATGCCACAGTGTGGAAGGCCACACTTTTAGCCCTTAAGTCAAAAGGGTTGCCGGTCTCCCGATGGCAGGAGGTCCTCCCCGAGGCACTCCACTCTATCCGCTCCCTGTTGTGTACGTCCACTAATGCCACCCCTCACGAACGCCTATTCTCTTTTCCCAGGAAGTCTGTCACTGGGACCACCCTACCAGTTTGGCTGACGTCCCCGGGGCCAGTGCTGCTAAGTAAACATGCGAGGAGTAATAAGTACTCCCCGCTGGTCGAGAGGGTTCACCTCCTGCATGCTAATCCCCAGTATGCCTACGTGGTCTTGCCTGATGGGCGGGAGGACACGGTCTCTGTCCGCGACCTGGCGCCCGCCGGAGCAGCAGACCACTACCCCGTACACTCCACGGTAACTATGAACCCTGTACCCGAGGTGACACCGCACACACCGTGCCACACCCAGACTCCTCACGACGCTCATGTACCGGGCATCTCGTACGCGTCTATTCCGGGGGCCTCGCACACACGCGAGGGATCCCTGACACCTCCAGTTGGGACAGAACCAACCCACTCTCCGCCTCCGGTGCAAACACCACCTCCGGCACCTGTGCAATTGCAGCCGGAGCTACTTAGATCGCAGCGAACGATTCGACCACCTGATAGACTTAACCTGTAAATATTCTTGGGGACTCTTTTAAAACAAAGGGGGGGTGAATGTGGTGAACTAGATATACCTGTCTGACTGCTCCTGTGGCTCCTCCCACAGACCCTGCTGACTGCTCCTGTGGCTCCTCCCACTGACCCCTGCTGACTGCTCCTGTGGCTCCTCCCACAGACCCCTGTATAAAGGCGACTGTGGGCTGCTGCTCTCCCTCATTTTCCCCAGGATGTAGTGTTGTTTATTCTTCCAGTCAATAAAAGCCGATATCTCGCTTCCTACGTCTCAGCGTGAGTTATTGATGGTGCATCAAGTGCCAGTAAGACGAAAGAGCTGATTGTGGACTTCAGGAAGGGTAAGACGAGGGAACATGAACCAATCCTCCAGAGGGATCAGAAGTGGAGAGCATGAGCAGGTTCAAGTTCCTCAAGATATCTCTGGGGATCTAACCCGGTTCCAACATATTGATAGTTATAAAGAAGGCAAGACAGCAGGTATATTATATTAGGAGTTTGAGAAGATTTAGTTTGTCACCTAAAACACTCAAAAACTTCTACAGACGTAGCATGGAGAGCATTTGGACAGGGTGTATCATCGTCTGGTATGGGGACGGGGGGCTACTACACAGGATCAAAAGAAACTACAAAAAGTTGTAAAATTAGTCATCTCTGTCATGGGTATGAGCCTCTAGTGTCCAAGACATCTTCAAGGAGCGGTGCCTCAGAAAGGTGCAGTCCATTAGGGACCCCCATCATCCAGGAAGAGCCCTCTTCTCATCAGGTTCCCATCACGTAGGAGGTAAAGAAGCCTGAAGGCACACACTCAGTGATTAAGGAACATCTTCTTCCCCTCTGCCATCCAATTCCTAAATGGATATTGAACCCATGAAAACTACCTCACTTTGATACATATTATTTCTGTTTTTGCGCTATTTTAAGCTAACTATTTGATGTACATATGTCTACTTATTGTAATTCATTTATTTATATTTTCTATACTATCATGTATTGCATTGTACTGCTGCCACTAAATTAACAAATTTCACGACATATGCTTGTGATATTAAACCTGGTTCTGATGTCTCCTTATCAACTGTGCAGCCACTTTTAGAAAGCTACAAGCTTGGACTTCAGGATCTCTCTGCACATCAACACTGTTAGGGGCAGATGGGAGCATGACCAATATTAATCACCTACAGGCCAATTATATGCAATTAATAATATTTGAACAGGGTTACTCAGAGCCAAAGCTGTAACAAATTCCTAAGGTATATTGAACAGCAACATACACTTAGTGACACTTCTCTCCCACATATCCCTCCATTCTTCTTTCATCCATGTGCCCAGCTAAGAGTCTCATAAATGTCCCTAATGTATCTGCCTCTACCACCACCCCAGGCAGGGTGTTCCATGCACCACCAATCCTGTGTAAAAAAAAACTACCTCTGACTTCCCCACTATACTTTCCTTCAATCACCTTAAAATGATTTATTTATTTTTGTTTATTTATTGAGATACATTACGGGGTAAAGCCCTTCCAGCTTTCGGAGCCACTCCGCTCAGCAAACCCCCCGACCTGGAACAAATCATGGAACAATTTATAACGACCAATTGACCAACCAACCAGTATGTTTGTGGAGTGTGGGAGGAAACCAGAGCAACTGGAGGAAACTCACATGGTCACGGGGAGAATGTACCAACTCCACAAGAGCAGTGGTGGGAATTGAACCTGTGTCGCCTGTACTGTAAAGCATTGTGATAACCACTACACTACAGCGCTACTCCATTATGCCCTATTGTGTTAGCCATTTCCACCTGGAGCGAAAGAAGGTGGCTCTCCCCTCAACCTCTCATCCTCCTTCACTCTTAAGAGAAAAGCACTAACTCACTCGGCCTTTCCTCATAAGACATGCTCTCTAATCCAGGCAGCATCCTGCTAAATCTCCTCTGCAGTCTTTCTGAAATTTCCACATTTTCCTATAATGAGGTGACCAGAACTGAACAAAATATTCCAAGTAATATCCTGAAACATATATCACCCTGAAAGATGCGACATCTCCTTTCGACAGATGCTCCATTTTCCCAGAGACCTGCTCCGTGGAATGATCCATGCAGTGCAGTGAGCTGTCTCCAAGGACAGGCAATCGACTGTTCTCAGACAATGGCTTCAGTGGCCAACGCACCTCAACCCAAACTCAAAGCTGTCAGTGTCTTTGACATCTTTAAATATTTAGATTCAGATGCAGATTCATTAATTTATCACATGCCATGCAAAGCATCATTTGTGTTAAAAACTACCACAATCTGGTTGGGGGTGGTAGCGTAGCCGTTAGCTAATGTTATTGCAGAACCAGTGACCTGGGTTCAATTCTGCCGCTGTCTGTAAGGAGTTTGTATGTTCTCCCCGTGACCGCGTAGGTTTCTACCTGGTGCTCCGGTTTCCTACCGCATTCCAAGCCTTCCTTGAGTCACGTGGGTGCCGTTTGGTGGTGCGGGACAGGCTTGTTACTGTACTATGCCTCTAAATTACAATTAAAATTAGCCTAAACACGCGCTGAAAGCAGCCCACAAGCGTCACTAAGCATTATGGCACCAACATAGCATGCCCACGGTGCTCAGCGTAACAACACAGAACACAACAAGCAACAAAGCAAACTGTATTCCCCCTTCCCACTCACCCACAAACAGCAGATCTGTCCTGGGATTGCATATTCTTCCAACCCCAAGACAGATCTCCAGTTTCCAGTCTCCAAGCTTCGGCCATTGGGCATTAACTTCTGTATTTCTGATTGCTCTAAGGGATTTGATCTTTGATATTGAGCCCCTGGACAGGACCCCAAACTCATGGTAGTCATGAAATCAAACACAAGAGCATCTAGGGGCAGCAGGTAAACTAAAGCAGTTGCTTTGGCTCCTCTGTTTGGTTGGCACAGATGAGTTGCTCCCAAAGGTCTTTTTTCTGTGCTGTGTAGTTGTATGAAACAGCAGAAGAATGTGGATACAGCCCAGTCTATCACAGGCGAAGCTCTCCTCACCATTGAGTGCATTCACAAGGAGTACAGCAACAAGAAAGCAGAACCCATCAGCAATGACCCCCACCATCCAGACCATGGTCCCCTCTCACTTCTACTATCAGGTAGGAGGTACAGGAGCCTTAGGTCCCACACTACCAGGTTTAATATCACTGGTATACATAATGAAATTTATGGTTTTGTGGCAGCAGTGCAATACATAATAATAAAAATCTACACATTACAATAAAAATATATATTGAAAATTAATTAATTATGTAGTGCAAAAAGAGAGAAAAAAAGTAATGTCCATTGTCCATACAGAAATTTGATGGCAGACAGGAAGGAGCTGTTCCTGAAACAGCGAGTGTGTGTCTTCATGTCCCTGTATCTCCTCCGTGATGGTTGCAATGAGGAGAGGGCAGGCTCTGAGTGATCAGGACTGAGGCAGAACCACCACAGTGAGTTCATCATAAAACATTCTCCACGTCCACTACTTCATGTCAAGTCAAGTTTATAGTCATTTAACTATATACATGTATATAATGTATATAACCATATAATGTATAAAGAAACAAGACAACGTTTCTCAGAAACAGGGTGTAAAGCACTGTGATACACTGTAGGGCAATATGAATTTACCTTATGAAGGGGAGAATAAAATCTACAAATGAATCACAAAAAAATAATTAATTAATTTTAAATATTGTAAGGTATGGAACAGATTAACCAGTGACACTTCAAATATAATGAGGCAGGGAGTTCAGAAGCCTAATGGGCTGGGGGAAGAAACTGTTTCCATCCTGACCGTTCTTGTTTTTATGCGCTGGAGTCTCCTGCCTGATGGTAGAAAGTCAAAGAGGATGCAGGATGGATGGTGGGATCCTGAATAATACTAATAACCCTGATGGATGGTAGGGAGACACTTATGATCTTTTCAGCTGTACTCACAGTCCTTTGTAGTGGCTTCTGGTCCGATGCTCGACTGCTCCCTTACCAGGAGATGCAACTCGTCAGGACGTTCTCAGTTAAGATGGGGAGTGGAAGCCTTGCTTGCTTCAATCTTCTTAGGAAGTGGAGGAACTGCAGTGCCTTCTTATTCATGGAGGTGATATTAAGAGGCCAGGTGAGGTCATCCATGACGTGAACTCCCAGGAACTTGGTGCACTTAACTGTCTCTATGGAGGAGTCATGTATTCGCAGAGGGGGATGGTTTGTCTGCACCTTCTCGAAGTCCACAATAATGTCTTCTCCACATTCAGGCTTAAGTTATTCTTCTCATACCAATCCACCAGCTGCTCCACTTCCTCCCTAAACTCTGTCTTGTCATCCTGGTGTCCCTCTGGTACTGCAATCTTGCTCTGAGGTCTTCAATATTGTCTTCCAGAGACTACATTTATCAGCAGGATAGTCGGGAGCGGGGACTTAAGCCTCTGTGTTTCAATCGTACCTGCTGAGTAGCTCGTCTTCCATGTCCCATTTTCTTAAAGGGCAAAATCTGCAGTCCAGGATTCACCAACATCACCAGATTTGAGTATTGATAGATTTTTTAAAACATCTTTAAACAATATTGCTGACAGAAGTACCCATGGCTGTGACTGTGGATTTCAACTGTAGTAATATTTGATGGATCCCAGGGGAGTTGCATGCAAAGAGTCACCACTTATCAGCAGCAGTTTGACTTCAGAAGACAACAGAATATTTCTTCAGGAACAGTTATTACCCTGCAAACATTAAGCTCTTGAACCAGCATGGATAGTTCACTTGCCTCAACTGTGTACGGATTCCATAACCTGCAGACTCACTCTCAAGTACTCTACAACTTCAGTTCTCGGTGCGTTATTTATATGTACATATCTTATTTGCATAGCTTATCTTCTTTTGCATATTGATTGTCACCTTTTATTTATGTATAATTTTAGTAAATTCTATTATATCTCTTTCTTTTCCTGTGAAAGCCTGCAAGATAACAAATTTCAAAGTGATGACATATGTGTACTTTGATAGTAATAATAATTTGCGGGATTTATTCAGGACACCCGCATGAGAATGAATCTCAAGGTTGTGTATGGTGACGTATAAATTTATTTTAATCTCTGAACTTTAAATTTTGCTTTAACCTTGATGTGATTTTAAGACTCGGGAAGGAAGATAGGAAATAAGGAACGACACACAAGTTTGTATAAAATCAGTGGTAGGAAAATGGAACCTGTTATTAAGGAAGTGGTAACACTTAGAAAATAGTGATGGGATTGGACAAAGGTCTGAAACATCTGTCCCTGTCTAGTACACTGTGGAAGCACCTTCTGGAGAAGGACTGCAAATATTTAAGAAGGTGGTTTTATCACCACTTCCTCAAGGGTATGTTGGCGCTTGGCATTAAGTACTGCAAATGATGTCCAGAGAGAATAATAAGAGAGTAGTAATAAAATAAATATACATCGCCTTAAATTTTAGTTGACATTTCACAGTTGCAATGAAAGATGTGTGCATGAGAAGATTTAAGAGTGATATATTCAGCTGTCATTCTCCAAGTTGTAGAGTTTTACTGCAGCGAAGCAGGTCTTACGGCCCAGTTTGTCCATGCCAACCAAGTTGCTTGCCTGAGCTAGTCCCATTTGACTGGGTGCAGCCTTCCTCCACCCTCCCTGCCATTGTGATGAGTGATCATCTTTTTTTAACAAAACTATAAAAGTTTATTTACAGCATATATACACAAAGGTACTGACAATCAATATTTACAAGACAGAAGGTATACTCAAATTAAAATATGGTTACCATATGGTGAGTGGCTCACCCCTCACGGAAATCCCCCGCTGTACCCATCGCAACCACGTACTCCCTCTCCAAGGGCAGCCAGGCATGAATGTATCCTCGGAAAAGGGGCAGATGGTCGGCGCGAGCAGCAGACTCCACATTGTGCCACCTAGACCCATGAATGGCCATTTTGGCCAGGCCCAGGACCAAGCCCACCAGGAGATTCTCCTCACACTCTGCCCTTTTCTGAACCAGGCGCCGTATGTGAGGAGCACGGGACTAAAGTGCAGCCAGAACCTCAGCAGCTGCCCCTTGAGAAACTTGAACAGCGGCTGCAACCTCTCACATTCCTTGTATGTGTGGTACACTGACTCCTCCTGCCCACAGTATGGACATCTGGACAGGGTGTCGGTGAACCTGTTCAAGAATCTTTTGTACAGTACTGCCCAATGCAACATCTTCCACCCCAAGTCCCCAACTGAACTGTGTGTGATCATCTTCCCCGTTGAGGTCATAATTGGATCACTCTTTGGCTGGTGCCTCCCCCTCAAACTTACCACCATGGGTGACCCTACCAGCAGCTAAGCACCAGATGTCTAAACTGCAGACATCATCACTCTCGGGATCTCAGGAACTCACAGACTTCTCCACCACAACAAGGTAACGATCCTCACAGTAGATCAATTCATTTCGAAACTTGCGGAATTTTTATTATTTTACTTGAACTATAATTATCCAGCTTAGCTCCATGCAGTCCAGTTCATCTCAAGAGTATGGTTTCATTTGGAATCCTTCAGCCGGAATGAAATTCATTTAAATTGTGCAATAATCTAACATCTGAAAATTCTCTCTCTTGACTGGAACCCAACAATTATTTCCAGGAAACCCAATATGTGGTGAGATCATAGAGGTTTACCAATAAGAACTGACAATTGTTTTTGCATAAAATCAATGTATTTGCATCATTTTACAGAATGTTAATTCTTTTTGATTTTTCTCATAACTTTTCGAGTGTGGGAGATCATGCCTCTCTGGAGCTTTGGCCCTCACTTTCACTATCAGCTGATCTGCTGGTGAAACAGTCATCATTACATTCCTTGTAGAGCCCTGGAGCTACTGAGCAAAGTAACATCCTCTTCAGCCCAAGCCATCTGTGTGTCACCATTGCCCATCTAAGCTCCTCCTATCTGCCCTCATATTCGTAACCAAGTGCCCATCCAGATGTCTTCTGAATGTTATTGCAACTGCCTCAATCACTTCCTCCAGCAGCTCTTTCTTTATATGCACCACTGTCTGTGTGAAGAAGTTGTTGCTCAAGTCTTTTTTAAATCTTCTCCCTCACACTTCAAACGTATGCCCTCCTGTTTTTGATTCTTGTTCCCAAAAGGCTGTGTGTGAATTCACCCTATGACCCTAATGATTTTATACACCCCTATAAGGTCATCTCCATGTTAATAAACTGAGCTTCCATCTGACTGACATTCCACATTCAAACCCTCCAAGAAGCTTGTGACCATTGAAGTCCCCAGTGCCCCTGACCTAACACAGTTCCATTCACCCGTCATTAATGACCTAGGCTAGCTCCTTATTAAATAACATCTCAATCAGGCAACACAGTAGCATAGTGGTTAACTCAACACATTACAACAACAGTGACTGTGAAACCTATCGTATATCGAAAGGCCTAGATAGACTTTTCCTTGCCTTGGACCAGAGGGCACAGCCTCAGAATACAAGGATGTCCCTTTAAAACAGAGAAGAGGAGAACTTCTTTCACCAGAGGGTGATGAATCTGTGGAATTTATTGCCACAGATGACTGTGGAGGTCAAGTCCTGGAATATATTAAAAGTGGAGGTTGATAGACTCTTGATTGGTAAGGGTATCAAAGGTTACAGGGAGAGGTCAGGAGAGTGGGGTTTACATGGTAATAAATCAGCCATGATAGAATAGTTGCACTGACTTGATAGAGCAAACGGCCAAATTCTGCTCTTATGTCTTTTGATCTTGTGGTCTAATTGGAAGATCTGGAGTTCAATTCCCACTGCTGTCTGTAAGGTGGTTGTAAGTTCTGCACTTGACCACGTGGGTGTCCTCTGAGTAATCCCATTTCCTCCTATACTCCAAAGATTTATGGATTAGGGTTAGTAAGTTGTGGGTATGATATTTTGTTGCCAGAGGCATAGTGACACACGAGGGCTGCCCCCAGCACATCCTCGGACTGCGTTGGCCATTGACGCAAACAACACATTTCACACTATGTTTAAATGTACATGTGACAAATAAAGAAAAATGTTAAGATCTTTACCTAAAAGTACTCATTCTTGTTTTCAAATTTCTCTGTGGCCTGGCCAGTCACTGCGATCTCTTCCACTCAAACACCATCTATAAATTTGTCAATGGCACAACTATTGCTGGCAAAATTTCAAGATAAATCAGCTGGTTGAGTGATGTCACACCCAATTTAAATACAGCCAAGGCATTGATTGTGGATTTCATGAAGGGGAAGTTGAGAGAACACAACCAGTCTTCATCGAGGGATCAGCAGTGGAAAGGGTGAATACTTCCAAGCTCCTGGGTGTCAATATCTCTGAAGATATATTTTGAACCCAACATATTGACGCAATTGCGAAGAAGGTACAATAACAGCTATGTTCCATTTGGAGTTTGACATACTTGATATGTCACCAAAGACTCTCGCAAACTTCTACAGATGTACCATGGGGAGTGTTATAACTGGGTGCATCACTACCTGGTGTGGAGGGGCCACTGCACAGGATTGGAATAAGCTGCAGAAAGTTGCAAACTCAGGCAGATCCATTATTGGTACTAGCCTCCCCAACATCGAGGACATCTTTAAAAGGCGATGCCTCAAAAAGGCTGCATTTATCATTAAGTACCCTCATCACCCAAGCCTCATTAATACTATCAGGGAGGAGGTACAGGAGCCTGACAACACACACTCAACATTTCAGGATCAGCATCTTTCACTCCACCATCCAATTTCTGAATGGACAATGAACCCATGTACGCTACCTCACTATGTTTGTCTTTTTTGTTCCATTTTTGCACTACTTATTTAATTTATTTTTATATATTTCCTATGGTAATTTATAGTTTATTATTATTAAGAATTGCAACATACTACTGCCACAAAACAACACATTTCACACATGTGCCATTGATTCTGGTTCTGATTCACTCCGCCAACCCTCTGAGAGCTCTGATCTCAGCTTCCTGCATGTTTTTGCATTTAGTTCAGGAGAAAGTAGGAACATGAAAAGGCCACTCAGCTCCTCAAACCTGCCCCAGTATTCAACATGATCGTGATTGATAAATACATGGTTATGAATGGTTTAGAGAGCTATGGAGCAAACATGGGTAGATGGGACTAGCTCACTGGACAACAGCATCAGCATGGTCAAGTTGTGATTCTATGACTCTACTGCAATTTCTTTATGAAATCAGATTATTTCCCTCAATCAGTGGGTGGAGCAAGGAAGTGTGTATTTCCTATAACCACCAAAAAACAGCAAGGCTAAAAGAAGTTTTTTCAGCATTTGTGCGGTCAGGATCTGGAACTTCCTGCTGTAAGCAATTGTTCAAACAGAACCTGTAATCAGTTGCATTATGGAAACCAGATTGTTTATTTGAAGAAAAATACCAATAAATTTGGGACATATCTGAACCCATCCGTAATAATGGACATTATTACTTGTGTCTACTGCACCTCATCTAATAAACCATGGCTTTCTTTCCCACTTATCTTGAATCTTAAAATAGTAAGTTTCACTCTCTTTAGAAAATAGACAGGTTGCATCACGACCTGGTATGGAGACACCAATATACAGGATGGCAAGCACCCGCAGACTCAGCCAGATCCGTCAAGGAAGTCTAACCTTCCCATAAGCAAGGACATATTCAAAAAACAACACCACAAGAAGGTGGCTCCTATCCTTAAGGACTCTCAGTGTTCTGGACATGTTCTCTTCTCATTACCATATGGAAGGAGACATAAGAGCCTGAAGACACACAATATTTTGGGGACAACTTCTTCCCCTCCACTTTCAGATTTCAGAATCATCCATTAACCAATGAACTCTACCTCACTACTTTGCTGTCCTTTCACGCTATTAATTTACTTATCCATCTATTTATTTATGTATTTATTCATGTCCTTATTTATTTCAGCAATCTGTCTATCAGTTTATTTCAAGTTCTGGTTATGCGACCGCTGATGCCAGGCAGACAATCTCTGAAGTGTACTGATAATGACTGCTGTCACCTGTAATGTGAGTACAGGCCCAAAGCTGCCAAACATTCATCATATGTTAACCCCTTCATTCCCAGAATCATCCTCATGAACCTCCTCTGGACTGTCTCCAATGACAACACATCCTTTCTGTGATATGGGGCCCAAAACTGTTGGCAATACTCCCAGGTGCGACATGACTAGTATCTTATAAAGCCTCAGCATTATGTCCGTGCTTTTATATTCTATTCCCCTTGAAATAAATGCCAACACTGCATTTGCCTTCTTTACCACAGACTCAACCTGTAAATTCACCTTCTGGGGGTCTTGCACCAGGGCTCCTAAGTCTTTCTGCACCTCTGATGTTTGAAATTTCTCTCCATTTAGATAATAGCCTGCACTGTTGTTCCTTTTACCAAAATTACAGCTTGCACTGTTGTTCCAAAATGTGTTATCATACACTGTGTTCCATCTGCCACTTTTTTGCCCATTCTTCCAATTTGTCTAAATCCTGCTGCAATCACATTGCTTCCTCAGCACTACCTACCCCTCCACCTATCTTTGTATCATCCACAAACTTTGCCACAAAGCCATTGTTGGCCAGAAAGAATGACAATCTTCAAATCAGTGAATTCAAATGAATCAGGGACAGTGGAAGCGGTCTTTGTTCTTGCCGTGTGCTTGGGGGATTTGGGCTGCCATTTTGTGAAGACACTCTATTCTCCATTTTGTGAGCTTGACATGCTGGACTTGATTAGTGTTTTAAAGAAGGCACAAAGACTCTTCAGGTAATCTGCTGGACTGGAGGTCATTTCCAAATAAGGAGTTATTTGTGAGGTGTTCTTTGGTTGGCTATAACATGCAGGATTGTGAATGCCTGATGCGATTCAAGCTCATTGCTGACTGAGAACAAAGAGCCATGAGTCAGCAACTGTCCCTTGATGGGAAGAGGATAACAGATGGATGCTGGCTTGGACCAGAGCCAATGACCAGGTGCTAAAGGCTAGACACATGACCTGCGGCCAATGACACGGGAATGCAACATTTGAATTGATAAGAAATGGATATAAAAATGGATGCTTTGTGGGTACTGGTGGCGGTAACTTTGAAGAATAACCATTGCAGATAGAAGCGAGAACCCTGTGTGAAGCACATGGAGAGTGAATCGGGACCACGAGGAACAAGGAACGCCTGGCCAGCGTAAATTCCTCCGCCCGGGTAATACCTTTGCTATTCTTTGACTATCCAGGAGAGTCAGGGATACTTAGCAGGTGTGCACACAAAGCACTTAGGGTATGGATTCACGTACTTATTAGTTTTAACAATAAAGGTAATTGTCAGTAAATACAGATCTCTCTGTGCCTCACTCAGAATCGTTGGAAGAGGTAGAAGCGGTAGCTCTCTCTCTTTCTCTCTTTTTTCCAACACCATCAAATCATTGACAAACAATGTCAAAAGTAGCAGTCCCAATACTGACCCCTGAGTCACTGGCAGCCAACCAGAAAAGGCCCCTTTTATTCCCACTCACCGCTCCTGCCTGTCAGCCATAACTCTATCTATGCCAGAATATTTCCTGTAACACCATAGGATTTGTCTATGTTGTACCTTATCAAATACCTTCTGAAAATCCAAGTAAATGGCATCCACTACCTCTCCTTTGTCCATCCTGCTTGTTACTTCAGATTTGTCAGGTAAGATTTTCCTTTATAGAAACCATGCTGACTTTGACTTATTTTATCATTAGTCTCCAAGTACCCCAAAACCTCATCCTTAATAATAGACTCCAACACTTTCCTAACCACTGATATTAGAATAACTAGCCTATAATTTCCTTTCTTTTGCCTTCCTCCATTCTTAAAGAAATCTTCTAGTTATCCGGAACCATGCCAAAATCTAGTGATTCTCGAAAGATCATGACCAATGCATCCATTATCTCTTCAGCAACCTCTCTCAGGACTCTGGGATGTAGTCCATCTGGTCCAAGAGACTTATCCACCTTAAGACCTTTCAGTTTGCCTAGCACTTTTTCACTTGTAGTAGCAGTAGTATTCATTCCTGCTCCCTGACACTCAATGGACCTCTGGCACACTGCTATTGTCTTCCATAGTGAAGACTGATGCAAAGTACCTATTAAGTTCATCTGCCATTTCTTTGTCCATCAATACTACCTCACCAGCATCATTTTCCAGTGGTCCAATATCAACTCTTATCTCCCCTTTACTTTTTAAAAAACTGAAAAACTTTTAGTATCCAGCTTTATATTATTGGCTAGTTTGCCTCATATTTAATCTTTTTCCCTTCATTTAGCTTTTTTAGCTGCCTTTTGTTGGATTTTAAAAGCTTCCCAACTATCCAACTTCCCATTTATTTTTGCTGTCTTATATGTCTTTTCCTTGGCTTTTATTCAGTCCTTAACTTCCCTTGTCAGCCATGGTTGTCTACCCCTGTCATTTGAGAACTTCTTCTGTAGGACATATCTATCCTGCACTTTGTGAACAATTCCTAGAAACTTCAGCCATCTCTGCTCTGCCATCATCCTCCTCCACTCCACCTGGGCAAGCTCCTCTCTCATACCTCTGTTATTCCCTTTATTCCATTGTGATACTATGTTACTTATGTTTCTCCTTCTCAAATTTCAATATGAATTCAATCATATTATGATAACTGCCTCCTAAGGATTCCTTTACATTAAGCTCTCTAATAAGATCTGAGTTATTACACAACACCCAGTCTAAGTTAACCTTTACCCTGGTAGTGTCATGGTCCTGGCTGGAATTTCCCACCTTTTCCCTTTCCTCCCTAATTGGTCCTTAATCCCCACACTTGATTCCCAATCTTTCCCAATTCCTGTCAATCACCAGCACCTAGTTTGCATTAGCCACTGGAGGATAAGACCCTGACAGCTCCGATCAGTCCTTGCCAGATTGTTGGTGGACTCTCACAGAGAGAGGAACCTTGCTCCAAGTCTTCAACCTCGAATCTCTTTGTAAATCAAGTCTCCCTGGTTCTGACTCAGCCTGGTCCCGATTCTACACTCGCTATGGAGACTCTGCCTCCTGATCCTGCCTCCGTGTCAGAGTCCTGCACTTGGGTTCGTTTTTTCCTGCCACGACCCCATAACAGGTAGGCTCAAGCACAAGCTGTTCTCAAAAGCCATCTCTTAGGCATTGAACAAACCACGTTGTGCTGTTTTAGACTAAATCTCTTCTGCTTGCACATGATCCATATCTCTGCATATTCAGAGATGGCCACTGGTAGCCCATTCCAGACATCCTTCACTCTATGTAAAAAAACCTTGACCTGCCCATTTCCCTTCAACTCTCTCCCTTTCAGATTAGAATTTCCCCCCTCTTACATTAAAACTTTTCCTCTCCCACTTATTCTCTTTACCCATTGTCAGGGTCACGACAACCCACACAAAATGCTGGAGGAACTCAGCAGGTCAGGTACCATCTACGGAAAAGAATCAACAGTTGATGTCTCTGGTCAAAACCTTTCATCAGAGCAGGAAAGGAAGGGAAGTAAGCCAGAATAAGAAGGTTGGGGGGGCAGATGGGGAGGAGTACAATCTGACAGGTGATAGGTGAGACCAGGTGAGGTGGAAGGTTGGTGGGTGGGGGAGGGACAATGAAGTAAGAGCCTGAGAAGTGGTAGGTGGAAAAGGTAAAGGACTGAAGAAGAAGAAATCTGATAGGAGAGGAGAGTGGATCATGGGAGAAATGGAAGGAGGAGGGGCAGAAGAAGGAGATGATAGGTAGGTGAGAAGATGGGCTAGATGGGAGCCAGAATGGGGAATGGAAAAAGAGAGAAGGGGGAGGAGGGGGAAATTACATCGTTAGAGAAATCAATATTGCCTTCAGGTTGGAGGATACCTGAACAGAATATGAGGTGGTGCTCCTCCAACCTGAGTGCTCTCCTCGTGTCTGTAGAGGAGGCCATCGACCAACATGTCGGAATGGGAACGGAAAGTTGGATTGAAATGGGTAGTCACTGGGAAATCTGCCGGTTTCATAGTGGTTAAAATGAGCTTCGCATTTCCTTGTGCGACCACCAGAAGACCCCCTTTAAGGGCAGAGTGCCATGAGCCTGTTTTTCCAGCTGGCTCTCAGCAGTGGCTAGTTCCCAGCACCGATTTGCATTCTGAAACTTGTGGCCGAATGCCCAACTCACTCAATAAAGAAAGCAAACTTGGCAGGAGCACAGAGCAGACACCGTTTCACAAACTCACACCAGATGAAAACGTGACAGCTATAGCAATACACTGTGGGTGTTGGGGGTTAGTTGTGGAGGAGAGTGGGTTTGGATATGTGAAACAAGTCGTTTGGCAAAAAAATAGATTCAGAATTGTTTATTGTCACTGACTGAGATGACCTGAAGTTTGTTGCAGTAGTACATAATGCTTGAATAAATTATTAAAAAATAAGTAAAATAGTACCAAAAATAAATAATGAGGTAGTTTTCATGGGTTCATGGACAGCTCATAAACCTGACGACAGAGGGGATGAAGCTCTCTCTGAATGTGTGGGTCTTCAGGCTCGTGTACCCCCTCATTAACGGTAGTAATGAGAAGAGGGTGTGTCCTGCGTGTTAAGGTCCTTAGTGATGGACGCTGCCTTCTTGAAACATTGCCTCCTGAAGATGCCCTCAATGGTGAGAAGGGTTGTGCCCATGATGGAACAAGCTGTGTCTACAAACCTCCATCCCTTCTTGTGACCCTGTGCATTGGAGGCTCCATACCGGGCGGCAATTAGCATTCACAATGTCCACCATCTTACAACATTAGAAATTTCCAAGAGTCTTTGGTGACATACTAAATCTATCCCAGCTCCTAACAAAGTATGGTCACCTGCGTAACTATTTCATGATTGCATCGATGTGTTAGGCACAGGATAGATCCCCTGAGATATTGACGCCCAGGAACATGAAAATGTTCACCTTTCCACCACTGACTATTTAACGAGGACTCGTGTGGTTGCCTGGCCTGCTGCGTTCCACCAGCATTTTGTGTGTGACTCTTGTTGTTCTTCCTGTTTCCCCTTCCTGAAATCCACAATCAATTCCACAGTGCATTGAGGTAAAACAATAACAGACTACAGAATAAAGTGTAACAGCTACTGAGACAGTGCAGAACAGATAAACAATAAGGTGCAAGGTCATAATGGGGTAGGTGGATTGTGGGCGAGTAAAATATAAAAAAAAATCTGATGTGGAAAAAGTGCAATTGTAATGAGCCTTTCAGACCTGTGTGAGGCGCTGCAGAACACTGTGCCGCGAGGTTTTTAGAGCACATTAATTGGTTAATTGTTGTTCAATGAGACTCTTTATGAAGGGAGGTGGGGGGCAGAAGAAAGGAAATTATAGGCCAGTTAGCCTGACTTCAGTGGGAGGGAACATAGAAACATAGAAAACCTACAGCAAAATACAGGCCCTTTGGTCGACAAAGCTGTGCTGAACATGTCCTTACTACCTAGGCTTACAAATAGCCCTCTATTTTTCTAAGCTCCAGGTATCCATCCAGGAGTCTCTCAAAAGACCCTATCGTTTCCACCTCCACCGCCGCCGCCAGCAGCCCATTTCACGCACTCACCAACCTCTGCATAAGAAACTTACTCCTGACATCTCCTCTGTACTTACTTCCAAGCTGTTAAATCAATGCCCTCTCATGTGAGCCATTTCAGCCCTGGGAAAAAGCCTCTGACTATCCACACGATCAATGCCTCTCATTATCTTGTACACCTCTATCAGGTCACCTCTCATCCTCCGTCACTCCAAGGAAAAAAGGCCAAGTTCATTCAACCTATTCTCATAAGGCATGCTCCCCAATCTAGGCAACATCCTTGTAAATTTCCTCTGCACCCTTTCTACGGTTTCCACATCCTTCCTATAGTGAGGCGACCAGAACAGAGTACAACTGGGGTCTGACCAGGGTTCTATATAGCTGCAATATTACCTCTCGGCTCTTAAACTCAATCCCACGATTGATGAAGGCCACATGTTGGAATTTATTATTAAGGATGAGATTTCAGGGTACTTGGAGGCACATGACAAAATAGGCCAAAGTCAGCATGGTTTCCTGAAAGGGAAATCCTGCCAGACAAATCTGTTGGAATTCTTTGATAAAATAGCAGACATGTTAGACAAGGAGAGTCAGAGAATGTTGATTATTTAGAAAGCTTTGAATTCATGTCACACATGAAATTACTTAACAAGAGGAAAGATATTAGCATAGATAAAGGATTGGCTGACTGGTTGGCGACAAGGATTTGGAATATATTAGGTATTTTCTGGCTGGCTGCCAGTAAGTATTGGTGTGTTACAGCCATTGCAACAGCTTCTATTCACATTATACGTTAATGACTTTGATGAAGGAATTAATAACTTTGTGACATTTGCAGATGATACAAAGATAGGTAGTGGGGGGGTGGTGCAGGTAGTGTGAAGAAGCATGGTATCTGCAGCAAGACTTAGACAGATTGTGAGAATGAGCAAACAATTGGCAGATGGAATATAACCGTATAACAACTACAGCACGGAAACAGGCCATCTCGGCCCTTCTAATCCGTGCCGAACGCTTACTCTCACCTAGTCCCACCAACCTGCACTCAGTCCATAAACCCTCCATTCCTTTCCTGTCCATATACCTATCCAATTTTTTTTAAATGGCATTATCGAAACTGCCTCTATCACTTCTACTGGAAGCTCGTTCCACACAGCTACCACTCTCTGAGTGAAGAAGTTCCCCCTCATGTTACCCCTAAACTTTTGCCCCCTAACTCTCAACTCATGTCCTCTTGTTTGAATCTCCCCTACTCTCAATGGAAAAAACCTATCCACGTCAACTCTATCTATCCCCCTCATAATTTTAAATACCTCGATCGAGTCCCCACTCAACCTTCTATGCTCCAAAGAATAAAGACCTAAATTGTTCAACCTTTCTCTGTAACTTAGGTGCTGAAACCCAGGTAACATTCTAGTAAATCTCCTCTGTACTCTCTCTATTTTGTTGACATCTTTCCTATAATTCGATGACCAGAACTGTACACAATATAGTGTAGGGACATGCATGTTCATGTACTTTGGTAGAAGGAATAAAGTTGTGGACTATTTTCTAACGGTTGAAAATTCAAAAAATCAGTTGCAAAGGACTTGGGACTCCTCCTGAATGATTCCCTATAGGTTAACTTGCAGGTTAATTTGATGGAGAGGAAGGCAAATGCAATGTTAGCCTTCATTTTGAGAGGACTAGAATACAAAAGCAGAGGGGTAACGCTGAACCCATTGATCAGACTGCACATGGAGGATTGTGAGCAGTTTTGAACCACTTATTTTAGAAAGGATGTGCTGCCATTGGAGAGGGTCCAGAGGAGGTTCACGAGAACGAGCCAGGAATGAAAGATGGCTCTGGGCCTGTACTTGCTCGAGTATAGAAGAATAAAGGAGGATCACATTGGAACCTATCAAATGTTGAAAGACTTCAAGGAAAGCAATACCGGGTGAATGTGTTTTCATCAGAACCACCACGATTATTCAAGAAAGTAGCTCACCAACATCTTCTCATGAGCAAGTCCAGTAGTCTGAGAGGAGACCTGAGAGGAGTTTATAAAATTATAAGAGGCCTATGTAGGGAAGATGGTAAGAATCTTGTTCCCAGGGTAAAAAGAAAGGACGTGTAATCATTGAGCACAACTACATGAAATGCTATCAAGGAAAGCAACATCCATCATCAGAGATCGAAGCTTCATCGAAGAGTGGATTCACTCAGAGAAAGCAAAGGAAAGAAACGCTCACGTTTTTTTCATCTTCTTTATATCTGCCCAGCTAGGACAGTAGGGGTAACAGGCAGGATATTGAAATGCTCCTCTGGCAGGATGTGGGAAGGCAGGGAGACCTCCAGTATCCCTGACAACTACAATTGCGAGAAGTGCATCCAGTTACAGCTTCTAACAATCCATGCTGAGGAGTTCCAGCTGGAACTGGATGAACTCCGGATCATTTGGGAGGCTGAGGGGATGACAGATAGGACATAAGAGAGGTAGTTACATCCAAAGTGCAGGACACAAGAAACTGGGTGACAGTTAGGAAGGGGAAAGGAGTTAAGGAGCCAGTACAGAGTACCACTGCAGTCATCCCCCCTTAACAACAGGTATGTTACTTTGGATACTGTCGGGAGGGGTGGGGTGACTTAGGTAAGTCACAATGGTCGGGTTTCTGGCACCGAGTCTGGCGCTGCGACTCAGAAGGGAAGAGGGGAGAAGAGGCACTCTGTGCTGTGTGTGCTAGAAGAAGGGTCAGAGCTCTCTCTATTTCCTGAGGAGACTGAGGTCCTTTAACAACTGCCGGACGGTGCTGAGGATGTTCTACGAGTCTGTGGTGGTCAGTGCTATCATGTTTGCTGTTGTGTGCTGGGGCAGCAGGCTGAAGGTAGCAGACACCAACAGAATCAACAAACTCATTCCTAAGTCCAGTGATGTTGTGGGGGTGGAACTGGACTCTCTGACAGTGGTGTCTGAAAAGAGGATGCTGTCCAAGTTGCATGCCTTCTTGGACAATGTCTCCCATCCACTCCATAATGTACTGGTTAGGCACAGGAGTACATTCAGCCAGAGACTCATTCCACCGAGATGCAACACTGAGCGTCATAGGAAGTCATTCCTGCCTGTGGCCATCAAACTTTACAACCCCTCCCTCGGAGTGTCAGACACCCTGAGCCAATAGGCTTTTCCTGGACTTATTTCCACTTGGCATAATTTACTTATTATTATTTAATTATTTATGGTTTTATATTGCTATATTTCTACACTATTCTTGGTTGGTGCGACTGTAACAAAACCCAATTTCTCTCGGGATCAATAAAGTATGTCTGTCTGTCTGTCATAGCGGATTTGTTAGTTAGGGGAAAGGACAGGAGATTCTGTGGATGAGAACAAGATTTCCAGATGGTATATTGTCTCCCGGGTGCCAGGGTACATGATATCTCAGACTGAGTCAGCAGCATTCTTAAATGGGAGGGTGAAGAGCCAGAGGTTGTCGTGGTCCTCATAGGTACCAATGACATTGGTAGGATGAATGATGAGGTTCTGCAAAGTGAATTCAGGGAGTTAAGTGCTAAGTTAAAGGGCAGGACCTCCAGGGTTGTGACCTCAGGATTGCTACCCGTGCCACGTGCTAGTGAGGCCAGAACTAGGAAGATTATATAGTTTAATATATGCCTAAGGAGTTGGGGTAGGAGGGAGGGCATAAGATTTTTGGATTATTGGGTTCCCTTCCAGGGAAGGTGGGACCTGTACAGAAGGGATGGTTTGTACCTGAACTGGAGGGGGACTAATATCCTAGTGGGAAGGTTTGTTAATGCTGCACCGTGAGGTTTAAAGTAGAGTTGTGGTGGGATGGGAACCAGAGTGCCAGAACAATTAGTAGAGAAGTTGTAGAGTCAACATTACCTCTCAGCTCTTAAATTCAATTCCACGATTGATGAAGGCCAATACACCATATGCCTTCTTAACCACAGAATCAACCTGCGCAGCAGCATTGAGTGTCCAATGGACTCAGAGCCCAAGATCCATCTGATCCTCCACACTGCCAAGAGGCTTGCCATTAATGCGATATTCTGCCATCATATTTGACCTACCAAAATGAACCACCTCACACTTATCTGGGTTGAACTCTATCTGCCACTTCTCAGCCCAGTCTTGCATCCTATCAATGTCCTGCTGTAACCTCTGACAACCCTCCACACTATCTACAACACCTCCAACCTTTGTGTCATCAGTAAACTTACTAACCATCCCTCCACTTCCTCATCCAGGTCATTTAAAAAAATCACGAAGTGCAGGGGTCCCAGAACAGATCCCTGAGTCACACCATTGGTCACTGGCCTCCATGCAGAATATGACCCATCTACAACCACTCTTTGCCTTCTGTGGGCAAGCCAGTTCTGGATCCACAAAGCAATGTCCCCTTGGATCCCATGTTTCCTTACTTTCTCAATAAGCCTTGCATGGGGTACCTTATCAAATGCCTTGCTGAAATCCATATACACTACATCTACTACTCTACCTTCATCAATGTGTTTAGTCACATCCTCAAAAAATTCAATCAGGCTCGTAAAGCACAACTTGCCTTTGAAAAAGCTATGCTGACTATTTCTAATCATATTATGCCTCTCCAAATGTTCATAAATCCTGCCTCTCAGGATCTTCTCCATCAACTTACCAACCACTGAAGTAAGACTCACTGGTCTATAGTTTCCTGGGCTATCTGTACTCCCTTTCTTGAAAAAGGAAAAAACATCCGCAACCCTCCAATTCTTGGGAACCTCTCCCGTCCTCATTGATGATGCAAAGATCATCTCTAGAGGCTCAGCAATCTCCTCCCTCACTTTCCACAGTAGCCTGGGGTACATCCCATCTGGTCCCGGTGACTTATCCAACTTGATGCTTTCCAAAAGCTCCAGCACATCCTCTTCCTTAATATCTACATGCTCAAGCTTTTCAGTCCACTGCAAGTCACCCCTACAATTGCTAAGATATAATAAAATAAAGAACACAATAATAAAAAACACAATAAATATAAATACATAAGATAGCTTATATACATAGAATGATTATATGTCCATAAAGTAATGCTGAGTACAGGAGTGTCTGTACACTAGGTGACTGACAGGAAATGATAAAGTAGTGGTGGTGGGTGTGAATGGAGGTGTGTATCAGCCTTACTGCTTGGGAAAAATAATTCTTTTTGAGTTTGGTGGTCCTGGCATGGAAGTTCTGTAGCATCCTCTCTGACAGGAGTGGGACAGACAGTCCATGAGCAGAGTGGGTGTGCGCCTTCATGATATTTCTGGCTCTTTCCTGGCACCTTTCTGTATATACAGTACCGTGCCAACGTCTTAGGCACAAATATACAGATACAGGGCCTAAGACTTTTGCACAGTACTGTAGTATTTTTTTGTATTGCACCAGACTGTTGCCACAAACAAAAACAAACTTCATGACATGTGTGAGTGGTGATAAACTTGATTCTGATATGGGTCTCTATTCTGGACTGAGAGTGGGAAGGGGAGAAAGAGAGGGGAATCATGGTTGGGAAAAGGGGACTGGAGGGGGAAGGGAGCAGGAAGCACCAGAAAGACATTCTGCAATGATCAACAAACCAATTGTTTGGAATCAAATGCCCCTGCCTGGTGTCTCAAGGCTGGGTGTGTCTGCATCCGCCCCGACACTCCTACTCTGCCACTGGTCCCACATACCTCCCGTGACACTCCACGCTCCCATTCCCAATATCCTTTGCTCCTGCCAGACTTAAAAACTCATATTCCGCTCCACAAATATAAATAAAGTACAAAGTCTTAAACTCATATATATATATATATATATATATATATATATATATATATAGCTGGGGTTCCTAAGACTTTCGTACAGTGCTGTATTTGTCAACATGGAGCGGGGCGTTTGTTTGTAAACATGGGAGGAGCAAAGAATGTTGGGAGTGTTGCAGGAGGGGTGTAGGACAGGTGGCAGAGAAGCAGTGCCAGGAACAGAGTTGGGGGGGGGGGGGGGGGGTTGAATGGTGCGGGTGCAAACACACCCAGCCTGAGTCACCAGGTAAGGGCATCTGATTCCAAACAATTGGTTTATTGATCATTACAAAATGTCTCTCTGGTGCTTTTTGCTCCCTTCCCCTTTTCGCAACCATGAATCCCCTCTTCCTGCCCACTTCCCACTCTCAGTCCACAATAGAGACCCATATCAGAATCAGGTTTATCATCACTCACAATAGTACATCATGAATTTTGTTTTTTTTTCACAGCAACAGTCTGATGCAATACATAAAATTACTACAGTACTGTACAACAGTCTTAGGCACCCTAACTATATTAATATGCCTAAGACTTTTGCACAGTACTGCATGTCCTTGTTGGTAGTAAGCTGATAAGACTTTGAGTTTAAAAAAAGAATAAATATGAAGACTGCAGTGTTTTCACCTGGACACATTTGATCTCTTGGAGTTAGCAGAACTGGTCATTTCTGTCCAGGTCCCTGGGAAAGAGATCAAAATAACTTGGTCAAGAGAGCACTTAAGCCTACGTTGGGAAAACACAGTCCAGATAAATTACCTTTAACTGAACAAAATCTATTGAATGAGATTTGAGGAAACATTACTGAGAAGTTTCCCCGGGCTGGTGAATGCACTTGCATGTTTTCGTGCTATTTGGTAGCTTGAAGATCATCAAGCTTTTTTAGACGTTGACTAAGAGCTCAGTGGCCACTTTATTAGGTACATCTGTACACCTGCTCATTAATGCAAATATCTAATCAGCCAATCATGTGGCAGCAACTCAATTCATAAAAGCATGCAGACATAGTCCAGGGGTTCAGTTGTTGTTCAGGCCAAACATCAGTATGGGGAAGAAATGTGATCTAAATGATTTTAACCATGGAATGATTGTTGGTGCCAGATGAGGAGGTTTGAGTATCTCAGAAACTGCTCATCTCCTGGGATTTTTTACGCACAACAGTTTACAGAGAATGGTGTGAAAAACAAACAACATCCAGTGAGCGGCAGTTCTGTGGTTGAAAAATCCTCGTTAATGAGAGAGGTCAGAGGAGAATGGCCAGATTGGTTTAAGCTGACAGGAAGGTGCCAGTAACTCAAATAACCATGTTTTACAACAGTGGAGTACAGGAGCACATCTGTGAATGCACAAGTATCAAGCCTTGAAATGGATGGGTTAAGAATCATGAATATACACCAAGTGGCCATTTTATTAGGTACATGAGGAAACTAATAAAGTGGCCTCTGGGTGTGTATCCCTTGATTCCCTTACTGTGCAGAAATCTATCAGTTGCTGTTTTGAATGAACGAACACCATGATTGAATCTTTTCACCCTCCCAGGTGGAGAATTCCAATGGTTCAACATTCTCTCAGAAATTTCTCCTAGGCTCAGTCCTGGAGAGAGTGATCTCTGGTCCTAGATTCCTCAGCCATGGGGAAGAACCCTCCGTGCATCCAGTCTCTGCAAGAACATTGTATATTCTTAAGCATTCACAAAGTTCTACTGAACTTTTCTTCATTAGACAGCAGAGTTCTGTGTTGCATTATCTCTGAGGCAAATCCAGATGAGCTCTGTGTTATAGTCATCCGTTTAACAGATGTTAGTCCTTAAAGAACTCACAATCCACTATCAAAATATATAAGGTTCAGAATAAAATTCCGTGAACACACAGTAATAAATTTGCAAGTCTTTGGTGCCTCTGCTAATTTACAAAACTATGTCACGGTTGCATAGTGATTAGCATAACGCTCTATAGCTCCAGCAGTAACATTGGGGTTCAATTCCCACCACTGCCTGTAAGGTGTCTGTTTGATCTCCCCATGACTGTGTGGGATTCACTTGGATGCTCCTGTTTCTCCTACGTTCCAGCGATGTATGGGTTAGGGTTAGTGAGTTGTGGGCATGCTATGTTGGCACGAGAAGTGTGGCAATACTTCTTGGCTGCCCAGCACAATCCTCACTGATTTGATATGTCGCAAACGATGCATTTCACTATATTTTTGGATGTACATGAGACAAATACAGCTAATCTTTTTAACAGAAATGAAGTAGAGCTTCTGGCATGCTTTCTTTATGACAAACAGTAACATGTCTTTAATTACTTTGATTAACAAAACTAAAATCTTACAGTCTCAGATACAAAACTAATAATTTTGCTGTTTGCAAAAGGGGATTTTATTTGCTAAAACTTTTTACAGCTGAAATTAGGTTAACTATAACTTTTTCTATTTCAAAGAAGAGATCATTAGCTCAGTTTTAATCTCCACAGATCACATCTAGTCAGTTTACTGTTACAGAATTTGCCTTTGATAAAATAAATAAATTTTATCTCCTTTTCTAAAAGAGGTTCTGCACCATTACCCACATGTGAATTTACATCCAGAGAGAACTATACTGAAATTGCATCATAAAAAGCCTTTTGGACATCTGTTGTAATTTTTTTCATTGATATCTGATACCAGAAATCTTTCTAAACATGAGAAAGTCTGGAGATGTTGGAAATCCAAAGCAACACGTACAAAAATGCTGGAGGAACTCATCAGGCCAGGCAGCATCTATGGAAAAGCGTAAACAGTTGATGTTTCAGGCTGGGACCCTTCTTCAGGACTGAAAAGGAAGGGTGGAGGTGCCTAAATAAAAAGATGGGGTGGGGGGGAAGGAGAAAAAAGCTAGCTGGAAGGTGGTAGGTGAGGAGAGTGGACCATAGGAGAAAGGGAAGGAAGATGGGACCCAGGGACAAGCAATCTTTCTACTTCATTTCCTCTGTTTGTTGGACAACATCACTAACATAGGTAACTCAGAACACTACAGTACCAAACATTGATTTCTGATAAACTGTATAGTCACTCTTGCAATATAGGAAGCTCAACAACTCATGTGAACATTGAAAGCACCCAAACACGGCAGTGTGAAGTGACTTGATCATCTATCATCTATTAGTAGTTTTTGTTGAAGTAGAAAAATAGCACATCAGGAGATTTTGTTAAAGTTGAATCATGCAGTTTTTAGAACATAGAACACTATAGCACAGGAACACTATAGTTCAGCCCACAATGTTGTGCCGAACAAATTTAATTAGTAATATAAAGGCCAAATAAACTAATCTTTTCTTTCTACACAATGTCCACATCCTTCCATTCATGTGCCTATCTAAACATCTCTTTAAAGTCTCCAATGTATCTGCCTCTACCTCCACCCCAGACATTGCATTCCAGGCACCCACTACTCTCTATGTAAAAAAAACTTGCCCCTCACATCTCCTTTGAACTTCTCCCCTCTCAGCTTAAAACATCACCTAATACACTGGTATTAGACATTTCATCTATTTGAAATTTGGTATTAAAAACTTCCACCGAATTTGTCATGAAAATCAGAGGGTACAGATGAGATCTTGCTTTAATAACTCACGGGAAGATTTACACCGGCACTTTCTTAAAACTCAGATTTAAGATTTATTTATTACATCTTGTGCACATCAAAATATACAGTGAAATGTGTTGTTTGCGTCAACAACCTACATACCCAATGATGTCCTGGGGCAGCCCAGAAGAGTTGCAACACGTTCTAGCACCAACATAGCATACCTACAATGTTCAAAAGAACAATAGGCAGCCAACATACAAAAAGCAACAACAACCAAACAAATCTCTTTCTCATCTCTGCACCCACACACACAGACTGCCTCTAACCACAGGACAAGCCACGCTCAAGCCTCCATCTTCCAGACTGTGGCAGTGGGCTCACAGACATAGGGCTTCCAACCTCGGGCTTTGACCTTTGGACTAACTGAACAAAGGGATTCTACCTCAGGACTTTGACCTCTGAACCCACTGACCTCTGGGCTCCAATCCCAGGACTTGTCAAACAGATGCTTCTGACCTCAGGACCTGCCGATGATTTTAATATCCAAAAGATCTTCAGCGACTCTCCAACAAGCTTCTACGGAGGTACTGTTGCAAGTACCCTGATTTGTTGCATTATGACCTGGCAGAATAGGGGTTCCCAGCCTATTTTATGTCATGGATCCTGACCATTAACCATGGAGTCTGTGAGCCACAGGTTGGGGAGCCCCTGTAGGAGAGTAATTAAGAGTGTGCAAGAATGTCAGAAACTGCAAAGTGTAGTGGATAAAGCCCAATATATTATAGACACATCCCTTCCCACCATTGGTAGTATCTACACACAATGCTGACTCAAGAAGGCAACATCCATTTTCAAAGATCCCCATCAGTCTGGCCACACCATCTGCTCGCAGCTACCACTAGATGTTTAGATAGGCGCGTGACTGTGAGGAAAATGAAAGAATAGGGACATTGTGTAGGAAAAAAGATTAGCTGGCATTTTAATTACTAGTTAAATTGGTTTGGCACAACATTGTGGGCCAAAAGGCCTGTCCCTGTACCGAACCATTCTATGTTCCAGTACAGGTTACCCTTGTTTTGTTGTTGGTAGGATGAGTCACAGAACTCTGTGGAGAAGGAGAAGGAGGGAGAAATCAACAAAGAAAATTAGCTTTCCACATCAATGTACACAGTGCAAATGAATGATTAATGGAAGGGTTCCAAGATTAAGTAAACATTTCATATGAATGGTTGCCAAGGCATTGTTTCCACACTTTGGCCACAATTCATAATAGTGCGTTAGCTTTGAGGCATGTTGAGGTTTCTGGAGCACTTTTAAATTTCTATCAGTTCTTTTCTGGCATAGTGTTATGTAGCACTATTACAGCCCCAGGATCAATTCCCACTGCTGCCTTTGAGCAGTTTGCACGTTCTCTCTGTGATGTGTGGGTTTCCTCTGGGTGCTCCGATTTCATCCCACATTCCAAAGGTTAGTAGGTTAATTGGTCAGGTTGGATGGCACAGGTTCATTGGACTGTTACTGTACTGTATCTCTAAATAAATAAAAATAAAATAAATAAGGACCCAATATTCCATCACTTCAGCAAATTTGAGAGGGATCTGGGTGTTCACGTGCATTAATCACAGAAAGTGAACACGTTGTTAGCAAGGCAAAACACGTGCTGGTCTTCATAGTCAAAGGGTCGGAGTTTAAGAATCAGGAAGTTTTGTTACAGTCAAATAGGGTGGTGAATGAAACTCAACATTCTAGATTGTTTATCATCATTCTTCAGAACACCAGTGCCTGCTACTCCGGAACTGATGTAGCACAAAAAACAATAGGTATAAAGAACACATTAAAGAAATAATTATAAATAGTAAAACAATCCTATGAAACACAATGTACAAGTAACTGTTATATAGAAGGACTGATTGTATATAAGGTGATGCTCGGTGATGTGTGGTGGAGTGGGTTAATGGGTGGAGGTGTTAATCAGCCTTACAGCTTGGAGGAAGGCACTACTTTTGAGTTTAGTGGACCTGGTGTAGATGTTGCTTAGCCTTTTCTCTGATGGAGGTGGGACATACAGTCCATAAACAAGTTGGGTGGACCCTTCAGGATGTCGCTGGCCCTTTTTCTGGCACCTTCCTGTATAAGTTGTATGTCCTTAATGGTGGGCAGGCTGTTGCCGGTGATGACTACCCGTCTGCCACAGTGCAGTTTCCGTACCATGCAGTGATGCAGCTTGTCAGGATGCTCTCCACTGTGCTGCTGTAGAAGGTGTGCATAGACCTGCTCTCCTCTGAAAGTAGAGATGTTGGTGAGCTTTCTGGAGGCTATACATGGAATACTGTCAAGTATGTGCTGGGGGCCACCCACAAGTGTCGCCACGTATTCCGGCGCCAACTGTGAGTTTAGACAGTCTGGGTCTGCATTCCCTGGTGTATAGAAGAATGAGGAATCACCTTATTCAGATATGTAACGGGGCTTGACAGGGTGGCTGTTGAGGTGCTGACATCTGTGGGAGCATCAAGAACAAGGCACATAATCTAACTGAAAAATTATAGACCGTTCATTTAAAAATGAGCTGCAGAGAACTTACCTTCCTCTCAAAGGGTGATGAACCTTGGCAACTCTTTGCTTCCAAGAGTAGTGCAGGCTGGATCAATTTATATATTGAAGGCACAGACAGATAAATATTTGGAAGTTTGAGGAACCGAGGGTCATGAGCAACTGACACGGAAGACAATTTGAAAGCATTATTGACCTGTATTGAACGCTGAGGCACTCATGCTCCTGTTTTGTTGTGCCCCTTAAGTGGATTACGTGGATATCTAGAAATGATCAGAATCAGAATCAGGTTTAATATCACTGGCATATGTCCTGAGACTTGTTGACTTTGCAATGCCTAATATATAGTTAAATTAAATAAGTAATATAAGAAAAAAGTAGGTAGTGTTCATGGGTTCAATGTCCATTCAGAAATCAAAGCAGAGAGGAAGAGGGGAAGAAGCTGTTCCTGAATCCCTGAGTGTGCCTTCAGGTTTCTGTACTTCCTTCTTGATGGTAACAATGAGAACAAGTCATGACCTGGGTGATGGAGGTCCTTAATGATGAACATTGCCCTTTTGAGGCATTGATCCTGAAGATGTCCTTCATACTGGGGAGGCCAGCGACCATGATGGAGCTGACTAAGTTTACAACTCTGTGTAGCTTACTTCAATCCTGTGCGGTAGCCCCCCCCCCTCCCCCGCACCACCAGACAGTGATGCAGCCAGTCAGAATGCTCTCCATGGTACACCTGTAGAAATTTTCAATTGTTTTTGTTGACATATCAAACATAAAATGCACAGAACTGAAAAGAGATCTAACTTTTGTTGCTCCCAAACACAGATGTAGTGTTCAGAATAATACAGGGTTATAGCATCAAGTAGGATGGAAAAAGGCCCTTTTGCCCAACTGGTCCATGACCATCTGAGATCCTGATCAAGACCAGTCCCATTTGTCTGAGTTTGGCCCATAACCCTATAAATAAGGTAATAATGTAGTTCTATCATTATCATCAATAAGTGCTGTGTGGTATGACATGGGCAATCATGGTCTTTCCATGACCATGATTATACTTGACAAATTTTTCCATAGAAGTACTTTGCCATAGCCTTCTGCTGGGCAGTGCCTTTACAAAACAGGTGACCCCAGCCATTATCAATACCCTTCAGAGATTGTCTGCCTGGCGTCAATGGTCACATAAGCAGGACTTGTGATATGCACCAATTGCTCACCTGACCATTCACCACCTGCTTCCATGGCTTTCCATAACTCTGATCAGGGGAGAGGGGTTCAGGGACCTAGGCAGGTGCTACACCTTTCCCAAGGGCAACTTGCAGGCTAGCAAAGAGAAGGAGCACCTTACACCTCCTTCGGTAGAGATGTATCTCCACCCTGCCACCCAGCAGTTCTATAAGATTCTGTTTAGACCAGTCTTGGAGCATTGTGCTCAGTTCTGGTCACCACATTATTGGAAGGATATAAAAGATTTAGAGAGGGTGCAAAGTATACTTACCAGGATGCTGCCTGGATTAGAGAATGTGTCATATGAGGATTGGTTGAGTGAGTTAGGGCTTTTCTTTTTGGTCGAAGGAGAGTGAGAGATGACTTCTTCCACAGAAGTGACAGTACCTTTACAAGATGGGTGACCTCAGCTTCTTCCCCTCTGCCGTCAGATTCCTGAATGGAAAATGCATGTGACTTTCATTTCCAGAGTTATTATTTAAGATATTTTGAGCCTAGAGGTCAAACAAGAAAATAACCTTTAACACACAAAATGCTGGAGGGACTCCGAAACTCAGGCAGCATCCATGGAAAGGAATAAAGAGCCAATGTTACAGGCAATCAGGACTCAAATAATATTTGTTCTTTAATTTTTATATTTCTTAATGGAGACCACCAAAAATTCAATCAAAACCCTTTGATGTGCAATTGCATGCTCTCATCAACTGGCTTACACAGAGCATAAATATTGTGCGTTCATAAACAAGAGGATTTTCTCTGGAATTTGAGGAAGAATCTTCAATTACCAAATACAAGACTTTATACCATGGATATTGTGTTAAAGTCTCTTATTATTCAGGTCCTCTGGAAACCCTTGCAGATTGATTTATGATGATATTCAAGGTTGCTGGGGAATTCTGTTACCTCCTTTCCTTCAGAAGTAAGACACATAGATTTGCATCCGTGATAATTGTTAGTGTATCCCAACTATTGACAGACAAACTTCTGACAAACTTCTTTTTCACAGCACGGTAGTGTAGTAGTTAGCACTGGGCTATTATAGCTCAGGGCATTCTGGAGTTCAGAGATCAATTGGGTATTGTAAATTGATCCATGATCAGGACAATGTTAAATAGGTGGGTAGGTGGGTGGTATGGCTCACCAGGACAGAAGGGCCTGTTCCAGCTGTGCATCTTTAAAAAATAAAAATTCCAAGTGATTCTGGTAATCTCAAATCCAAGACATAGAGAAAAATGATGAAGGTATAGCAATGTGAGTCCTCTTTATTTGAAAAGAGGGTAGAGTATAAAAATATTTGTGCTACAACAGTTCAGGGTGGTAATGATGAATGAGACTTGAAGTTGACAAGTGGAGGCAAGTAAGAGCTGCAGATCATTAATACAGGATATGTATCAAATGAAAAGTTGAGCAGAGAATGGCAGATGGTGTTTAATCCAGGCAAGTGTGAGATGATGCATTTTCTGAGTTAAAATGCAAACGGCAAGTGTACAGTAGATATTAACACAAGAGATTCTGCAGATGCTGGAAATCTTGAAATAAAATGCCGGAGTAACTCAGCAGATCAGGCAGCATCTATGGAGAGGAGAAAGAGCTGATGTTTCAGGTCAAGAACCTTCATCAGGATCCAGATACTCTTTACTTTTTACTTCTAATGGAAGCTCCCAAAAATTCAATCAAAGTGCTCTGATGCGCAATAAAATGATCTCATCAACTGGCTTACACAGAGTATAAATATTGTACATTCATAAACAAGAGGATTTACTCTGGAATTTTAGGAAGAATCTTCAAATACTAAATGCAAACATTAGCACGAGACTTTACTATGTATATCGTACCAAAGTCTCTGATGATTCAGGTCCTCTAGAAACCCTGTAAACAATCAAGTTCATTAGGGAATTCCATTACCTCCTTTCCTTCAGATTTGCATCCATGATCATTGTTAGTTTATTCCAATATTGACAGATATACTCCTGACAAATTACTCCTTATTCATACCACAGTTATGTGTTGGTTTGCACGAAGTTATTACAGCTCAGAGCATTCTGGAGTTCAGAGATCAATTCAGCACACGAACGGGCCATTCAGCCCATAATGTTGTACTGAACCAGCTAAAAAGCAAATCAAAAACACCCAAATACTAACCCCTCCTACTTACACAACATTCATATCCCTCCATCTTCTTTACATCCATGTACCAATCCAAAAGTCCCTTAAAAGCCTCTAATGTACTTGCCTCTGCCACCACACCAGGCAGCGCATTCCAGGCATCCACGACTCTCAGAGTAAAAAAACTTACCCCTCACACCCCTTTGAATCCACCCCCTCTTATCTTCAGTGCATGCCCTCTGGTATTTGACACTTCAACCCTGGGAAACAGATACTCCCTGTCTACTCTATCTATGCCTCTCATAATCTTGTAAATTTCAATCAGGTCTCCCCTCAGCTACTGCCGCTTCAGAGAAAACAACCCAAGTTTATCCAGCCTCTCATGACAGCACTTGCCCTCTAAACTTCTTCTGCACTCTCTCCAAAGCCTCGACATTCTTTCTATAGTGGTGAAAGCAGAGCTGTATGCAATACTCTAAATGTGGCCTAACCAGAGTTTTATAAATTTAAAAGATAACCTCTTGACTTTAGTATAGAGCAGTACAAAATAGGAACAGCACACTTTTTAATGCTGAACTGATTAAACTAACGATGATCAATTAAACCAATCCCATACACATTCATATGCCTTTCTAAGGGCCTCTTAAACCTTGCTCTAGCTTTCCAGCTACCTCTAATATCTGAACATAAAAGTTTGGGTGTTTTGCACAGACCTGTATCAGTTCCTCTATTGATTAATAATGCTCCAACTCATGATTTGAGAACCAGAAGTGATTTGGCTTTTATTCATTGAGCAATACAGCAGGGAAGCAGGCCAGTCTGCCCATCACTTCTATGCTGACCATCAATAGCCCTTTTTTCCCATTCCTACCAACTCCTTTCATAATACTTCACTCAGATTCAGATTCATATGCTTGGTACAAACAGTGAAACATGACATTTGCCTTAAGTACCAACATAACGGCAGTCTGCAAGTGTTGCCACACGTTCTGGCACCAATGTTCAGCAGAACAACACAAGCAACAACAGCAATCAGTATATGCACAGAACAGTCACTTGTACATTGTGATTTATAAGATTACATGTATATTTATATTGATTATGCTTTTCTTTCTTTTTTATTGTATTCTTTCTGCTTTTGCATTTATTTGATGCTGCATCGGATCTGGAGTAACAATCATTTTGTTCTCCTTTGCGCTCGTATACTGAAGAACAATAAACCATCTTGAATCTTGAACACCAAACAGCACGAGACAAAATGACAATGGCAAAAGAAACCCAGACAAAATGACAACGGCAAAAGAAACCCCTTGTTCTCCCTCACACCCATCTACCCATGCACAGAAAGGCCTCCAACCTCAGGGCAGGCCGCCTCTGGTGACCTTAGCCCCAGCTGTCAGACTCACAGATGCTGGGCTTAGACTCGCAGCCAAAGACTGCCGCCTACACACTTGGGCAATTTATAACCACTGCAGACAGTATTCCTTTTCTCTCAGTCAACTTGCATCAATTTGATAATGACTATTTTGTGGGATAAATGAGGTATACTTTATGTAAACTGAAGTTCATTTTCACTTACATTTGTCATGTTCGTAATTTACTGGGCTGCTGCTGTAAAAAGCTTATTCTGGGGCATTTATGCCCTGGTTTTTTATGCCTAGGAAAATGAAATTGATCTATAGTGGCCAATTAAACTGCAAAGTAAAATGTTTTTAGGAGGTGGGAAGAACCCAGAGCACGTGGAGGAATTCCACATGGTGACATGAAAAAAGCACGCACACAGACACACACGCACACAGACACACACACACACACACAGACACATGCACACAGACACACACACACAGACATACACACAGACACACACCCACACAAACACAGAGACATGCACACACAGTCACACAGAGACAAATACACACACACAAACACAGACACACAGAAACACACACACATGCACACACAGAAACACACACACATACATACACACACAAACACGCACAAACAGACACACAGAGACATGCACACAGACACACACACATTCTATGTTCTAGAAAAAAACCATTTAACTCTCAAGTCTGCTCTAACATTCAACAAGAGCATGGTTGACTAAACTGTTGACCTCTATTCTAATTTTCTGCCTTACAACTACCCTCCCCATCCCCATGACTTCTCAGTGGTCCAAAGACTTGTCTATGTCATCCTTGGACATTTTAATTCCATAAGACCATTAGATATAGGAGCAGAGTTAGGCCATTCAACCCATTGAGTCTGTTCCGCTATTCCATTATGGCTGATTCTGGATCCCAATCAACCCCATACACCTGCCTTCTCACCATATCCTTTGATGCCAACCAATCAGGAAATACCCTCTTCACATCCACCCTATCCAGTCCTTTCAACATTCAGTAGGTTTCAATGAGATAGCATCCCCCACCACATTCTTCTAAATTCCAGTGAGCATAGGCCCAAAGCTGCAAAATGCTCCTCATATGTTAATCCCTTCATTCCCGGAATCATCCTCATGAACCTCCTCTGGACTCTCTCCAATGACAACACAAGCATTTTGAGGTACGGGGCCCAAAACAGTAGACAATACTCCAAGTACAGCTTGATGAGCGTCTTATAAAGCCTTAACATTATCTCCTTGCTTTTATACTCTCTTCCCCTTGAAATAAATGCCAACATTGCATTTGCCTTCTGCACCATAGACTTAACCTGTGAATTAACCTCTGAAAGTCCCTCTGCACCTCTGATGTTTGAATTTTCTCCCCATTTAAACCATAAGACCATAAGATGTAGGAATAGAATTAGGCCATCTGGCCCATCGAGTCTGCTCCACCATTAAATCATGGCTGATCCTTTTTTTCCTTCCTCCTCAACCCCAGTTCTCGACCTTCTCCCTGTAACCTTTGATGCCATGTCCAATCAAGAACCTATCAATCTCTGCCTTAAGTACATGCACTGACCTGGCCTCCACAGCTGCATGTGGCAACAAATTCCACAAATTCACCACTCTTTGGCTAAAGAGATTTCTCCACATCTCTGTTTTGAAAGGGTGCCCCTCTATCCCGAGGCTGTGCCCTCTTGTCCTAGACTCTCCCACCATGGGAAGCATCCTTTCCACATCTACTCTGTCTAAGCATTTCAACAGTCAAAAGGTTTCAATGAGATCTCCCTCATCCTTCAGACAGTCTGCACTATTGTTCTTTTTACCAAAATGCATTATCATACATTTCCCAACTCCATATTCCATCTGCCACTTTTTTGCCCATTCTTCTTCAGCACTACCTACCCCTCCACCTATGTTCGTATCATCTGCAAACTTGGCCACAAAGCCATCAATTCCTTTATCTCAATCACTGATAACCAATGTGAAAAGTAGCAATCCCAATACTGACCCCTTAGGAACACCACTAGTGACCAGTAGCCAACCAGAAAAGGCACCATTTATTGCCACTTGCTGCCTCCTGCCTGTCAGCCATTCCGCTATCCCCTCCTTTCTCTGTGCCTGGAGTGTGAGTGTCATTGTAGCAAAATCAGGTTTACTATCGCTGGCATATGTTGTGAAATGTCTTGTTTTTCAACAGCAGTACATAATACAAAACCACTAAAAATTACAACAAAAAGTATATATATATATATATATGTGTGTGTGTGTGTAGTTAAATTAAGTAAGTGCTACAAAAAGAGATGAGAAATAAGTGAACCCGTGCCCTTTATTGCCCTCACTTCCGCTGAATTAGGAAACCAATTTCTTTGAAGTCTGACATACCTCAAGAAGGCATTTGAATGTCATTCGAGCTTGTGCAATGTTTTTGACTCAGTAATACAGCAGAGGAAGAAGTCATTCGGCTGAACATCAGTGCAAGTTGAAAAGTGATGACAAACCTTGCCTCACTCTGCAGCTCCAGACTTGCAACTTTACAAGTCATTGGTCAGATCACACTTGGAGTATTGTGCACAGTTTTGGGCTTATCCCTTATCTAAGAGAGGATGTGCTGGCTTTGAAGGGGATCTAGATAACGTTCATGAGAATGATCCCAGGAACGAGAGGATTAACATTTGAAGAGCATTTGATTGCGCTCAGCTGGTACTTGCTGGAGTTTAGAAGAATAATGGGAGAATCTCATTGAAACCTATCAAATATTGAAAGGCTTGGATAGAGTGGAAGAGGAGAAGATGTTTCCCATAGCGGGAGAGTCTACGACCAGAGGGCACTGCCTCAGAATAGAGGGTCATTCTTTTAGAACAGAGATAAGGAGGAACGTCCTTAGTCAGAGGGTGGTGAATCTGTGGAATTAATTGCTATCAACAGCTGTGGATGCCAAATCATGTAGGTTCATAGGTTGTTGAGTAATCAAGATGACAAAGTTTATGAGGAGAAGGCAGGGGAATGGGGTTGAGAAGGTTAATAGTTCAGCCATAGCGGAACGACAGAGCAGACTAATTTAGCTCCTATGTCTTATGGTCTTATTTCTAACCCAAACAACCACAGCTTCTTGCAGAAATTGAGACCTACGGCCACTGGGAGCAAACTTCTGCTTTTATCCCTCAAGAAAAAGGAACCCGCGTTTCTGCAGTTCCTTTCACAACCCTGGGGCGTCTCAAATCCCCTTGCATGTGTCTAAATGTGATCACTATTGCAGTGCCCGAACGTATTGACACAGAAAGCTCCCACAAACAGGATTATGATTAGGGCCAGATAATCAGTCTCTGTGATATTGACAGACTCCTGAATCAATGTTCAGAATGGCTTCATGGGGCTGTTTGCATCTGCTTAAAAAGCAGGAAGGACGCACAGCACTTTCAAAAGTGCAGCACTACCTCAAGACCGCATGCATTAACTCCCGAGCTTCTGGCGGAGGATTTGAAGCCACAGCTTCCTTGGATGCAGCACCTATCTGTGATAGTGAGAACAGCTACATTATTGCAGCCTGTGGACGCTCTTCGTCTGTCTACCCTCACCCGCCATGTGTTTGGGTAAACCACTCACCTCCCCACACCCCATTCTTCAACTCTTGGGAGCCTCTCAAATTGAACACTTCCCTCATTTACAATAAGGTTTAAAAAGCATGTACAACAATGACTCTGCAACTCTTAAATTTCTGAAGGAATAAACAGGCTGCCATTCCTTTCTCTTGAGATGGAAAAGCGCAAGGAAGTCCCTTAAAAGAGGTCGGGCACACTAGGATAGTTCCCTGTGGAGCACTAAAGGCTGAGAGGAGACCAGATGGAAGATTATGAGATTATGAAAGGCATAGTATCTTTATTCCAGGGTTGAAATGTTTAAAATTAGAGGGCCTCTAAATTAAGGTGAGAGGCAACCAAGTCAAAGGAAATGTGCAGGGCAAGTTTTATTGTATACAGAGGCTGGTGGTGGAGGCATATAAGAGGTTCATGAATGTGCAGAGAATGAAAAGATGTGGACATTGTGTAGGCAGAAGGGATTAGTTTAGTTAAGCATTTGGTTACTGGATTCAAATGGTGTTATCATATCAGAGGACCTGTCCTGGGACCAACATGTAGGTGCCATCACAAAGAAGGCACAGTAGTGCCCCCACTTTCTTAGAAGTGTTTCTTATAATCACGACACTATTGCACTTCGGAGTTCAATCCTGGGGGCCTCTGTAAGGAGTTTGTACTTTTCCCCCGCAGAATGAGCACGCTTTCTCTGGGTGCTCCAGTTTCTCCCACAGTCCAAAGATGTACCGGTTAGTAGGTTAATTGGTCATTGTAATCTGTTCCATGATTAGGTTAGGCTTAAACTAGGGGATGTTGGGGGTTGCTCGAAGGGCCAAGAAGGACTATTCCCCACTGTAATTCTAAATAAAATAATAAATAAAAAGATAGATAAATAAATAAATAAAAGTTCTTGTTAGACATTAATAAGTCCAGTTCATTACCAAGACTGACACAGAGGAACTGCGTAGCCCTGAGATATTGCACAGGCCAATCTCTCATACTTTTTGATCACCCGTTGCAACTACCCAGAGGAGGAGGCACTCGAAGCCGTGTGAAGTTAAAAGGCAGGATGGCTCTCTTGTCCGTATGTCAGTACTGCTCTCCAGTGTTCGCTCACTGAAAAACAAACTGATTATGCTGGTCTTCAACTGAGCCAGTGTGAGATGAGTAACTGCTGTGTGCTTATTCTTATAGAAACATGGCTCCAGGACAACATCCCATGGATCATTGATTTTCACACCATGCCATTCAGGATTTGCTTTAGTGTTACTTAATGACTATATCGTAACTACTGTATCATAACTATATGTACTGTGTTTTGCACCTTGGCCCCATAAGAATGATGTTTCATTTAGCTGTATACATGTGTCTGGTTGATAGACGATGTGTATGTAGATTCAGCATGTCATCTAAAATTTTGACATTCTTCCAAAAATGAACAGTGAAGAAATACCCTAACTGGTTGCATCGCAGCAACTATTGCCCAGGAACAGAAAAGGGTACAGAAAGTGGTGGATACCACTCAACCCAAATAGACAAAGCTCTCCCCACCATTGAGCACACTTATAGTACATGGAGCACTGTCACAGGAAAGCAACATCCATCTTCATGAAACCCCACCATCCAGGCCATGCTCTCTTCTCATTATTCCCATTGGGAGTGAGGTTCAGGAGCCACACCACAAGTTGAGGGAACAGTTATTACCCTGAAACCATCAGGCTCCTGAACCAGTGTGGATAGCTTCACTCACCTCAACTCTGAACTGGTTCCACAACTTGCAGACTCACTTTCATGGACTGTACAACTCAAGTTCTCAGTATTTTTTTTCATTTGCACAATTTGTCCTCTTTTACACTTTGGGTGACTTTTAGTATTTGATTATGTATTGTTTTTTAGTAAATTCTATTGTATTTCTTTATTTTCTAGTAAATGCCTGCAAGAAAAAGAATTTCAAGATAGTTTATCGTAACATAATGTACTTTGATAACAGATTCATTTTAACTTTTAGTTTATTTAGATGGGCACAACATTGTGAGCAGATGGCGCTGTTCCTGAACTATATTGGCTCATGTTCGATATTAAGGAACTACTTTAACAGAGTGAGCACTATGATAGACTTTGGAATCATCTTACTCTGTGCAGTCACTAACATGTCAAATAAAGAACTTAGAAATAATATTGGTTACTAAAGAATACTGACACTTCAGTATTAATGATACATTAATAGGCATTGATAACTAATTTCATGACATATTTAGGTGATGATAAACCTGCTTCTGCCTCTACTGTGAACTGAGAGCAGGAAAGGGGTGGGGAGAGGGGAATTATGATTGGAAAAGGGGGATGGGAAAGGGCAGGGAGCAGGAAGCACCAAAGAGAAGCTCTGTGATGATTAATAAACCAATTGTTTGGAATCAAATGACTTTGCCTGGTGTCTCAGGGCTGGGTGTGTCTGCATCTGTCCCCGGCACCCATCTGGCCCACACACCTCCTGCAGCACTCTATCCTCATATTGCCTATGTCCTTTGCTCCTGGCAAATTTGCAAACTTGCCCTCCGCTCCACATTGACAAATACTCCGTACTGTATATCTTTGGAAAGTAATGTGGCACTCTGGGGTTGTGGTTGATAGCATTCCTAGCAGCTTATTGTTCCTGTCTCAAAGTACGTTTTTGGTGCGTGTGCTCAGCAGGATTACAGTGAGATGTTTAGATTCATTTATTTCAGCTCGGGTTATACAGTTGCTCACTTGTGTGTTTGTGGGTCACCCTGACTGTAACTGCAGTGTATAATAATCACCTTCCTGTCTGTATATGACTGAGTGAGAACTATTGCGTCCTGTCCGTTAATGTGCTTGTCACTATGAAAATCGAAGCTAAAATAAACAAGCTTTTCTCATCTGTCATCATGGACTGAATGTTGGTGTCAGGAGTGGCATCAGAAATTGATGGTGAGATTGACCAGCTACAATGTCAGATGGAGTACCTTAAGACCTGGGGAATAAGTCGAGGGACTGTGCGGTATGCCTCCCCTGCAACTCCAGGCTGGGCTCCCAAAGACAGGGCACGGACCTGGGAACCGAGCATTGTGCCTTCCCAGGCTCCCCAAACCAGGATACACGACAAAGCGCGTCACCTGCTTCCACCACAGCCTGTGCCAGGGAACCCAAGATGCTGCAGCCATGGGAGGACGGGCAACACGACAGGTGCTGCTGGAGAAAGAGGAGGACCAGCTGACCCCAGCAATTTGTGCCACAAAGTACATCCTGAAGCTCCCCAGGTACAATGGCACTGGCTGCCCGGAGCCTTACCTGGCGCAATTCAAACCTGCCGCGTGGCACAACGGTTGGCACCCGACCAAGACGTTGGTGCACCTTGTCCTGGCGCTGGAGGGGGATGCCCTTTGGGCCCTATTCAAGCTAAAGGCAGCTGAGCAGTGTGACTACAGAGCCCTTGTAGTGGTGCCGGAGCAGCGTTTCGAGCAGAGGCCTTTGGAGGAAGCAACGAGGGAAGAACAGGGCAGCAAGCGACACCATGTGGGAGAAGGCCTGGAGGCATTCGCAGCAGATCTCCGCTACTATGCTCGGCATCGCTACTCCCTAGTTCTCTCCCGCGGCCCAGGAAGAGCTTGCCCTCCATGCCTTTGTAAAGGCGTTGACACCGGAGTGGCTTTGGCAGCACGTTGGCCTGACGTCACCATCATCGCTGGCTGAGAGGGCAGAAGCAACTTTAGCCCCCCAAGGTGTTCCAGGGTCACCCGACTTGCCATGAGCCTGGGATTGTGTAACCAGGAGATGAGGAAACTGATGAGGGGAAGCCCTTGAGTCAAATCCAACCAGTGCTGCGTTGGCCCCACTGCATGCCGCATAGTGATCTCTACTACCAGTGTGGCAAGGCAGGCCATGTGGCTCGGGATTTCCACAACACAGCCCAGCACAGCCATCGCGAAATGCTGAGTGAGCAGCACCTCGAGGGAAGCACTGCCTGAGACCTCCAGCAGAATCCGTCCGTTGCTGCCTCCCTGGGAGGGCCATTAGGATGAAGAGCACGGCGGTCCAGCTGGCTCCGGTGACTGGCGACTGTGCAGCAAAGAAAGGGAAGACGTGCCTGCGCATCGCAGTGGGGAGGAGCACAGCAGAGCATGAGATGTTGCTAGCTGACATCCAGAAATCCTGCCTCACTGGCCTGGACTTGCTGTCCCACTGGGGTTCCCATGTGGATATGCCGGAGGAACATTCTACCTCAGCACTGAAGCCATGGCTGCCTGGCAGGGCAGCTCCAGAAAGTGGGCTAGGCGGGCACAGCAACAACCACCACTTCTGGGGATGCCGGGGATAGCTGACCCCTCCGGTGGGGGCACCATTGGGCTCCGGGGGACATAGTTGACAGCTCAACCCAGCATTCCTAGCGATCAGTGCTACTTATTGCTATTGTTTTAAAATGTGTTTGTGGTGTGTATTACACAGTAGAATTACAGTGAGGTGATCAAGTTTATTTATTTTGGCTTGGGTTCTGCAGTTGCTCACTTGTGTGCAACCTAAATATAACCGAGGTGTATAATAATCATCTTCGCCATCTGGATGTGACGAGTTAGTTCTCACTGAGTTATTGTGCCTGTCACAACAAAAATGACAGTTGAGATAAACAAGCTCTTCTTATCTGTCATCATGGACTGAATGCTTGCAACAGCACATCTTTGGAATGCTGGAGGAAAGTGGACCTCCCAAAGGAAACTCACCTGATCCTGGGGAGAGCATACATACACCCTACAGACAGCAGCAGGAATTGAACCTGAGTCGCTGGCAATGTAATTGCATGTTACCGATGGAATGCACTTCAGTAACCAGGGTCAGCCAGAGGTTATGGAGCAGTAACCAAGCTCTACTGGTGGACCTTACATCAAAAACCAGTTTAGGTTGAGTAACCAGGTCCTGATTCAGAATACAAGGAAAGAGAGGAGAAAGTGGTCATCTGGTTCTCCGAATGGGCTCAACTCATAACTGATACATCTCAGTATATTTTCCAAACTTCAAAGTAAATTTATTCTCAAAGTAGGAATACTATCTAAAACTTTTAGATTCATTTTCTTGCAGGAACCCACAGGAAAATAAAGAAATACAATAGAATCCATGAAAATCTACACATAACAAAGACCGACAAGCATTCAATGTGTAAAAGAGGACAAGTTGTACAAATAATTAAAATGTAAACAATAATTCTGAGAACGTGAGCTGCAGAATCCCCAAAAGTAAGTCCGCAGGCTGTGAAGTCCAAAGCGAGTGAAGCCAGCCCAGGGGCCCGATGGTTGTCAGGCAACAACTGTTCCTGAACCTGGTGGCTTAGGACACAAGACTCCGGCATCTGCCGCCCGATGGTCACAGCGAGAAAAGAGGGAGACAGGTCAAGCGCAGGCAGACGCGATGGGCTCAGGTGAGGGACGTTGGCTGACACACAATTGTGGGGCTAAACACTGGTTTGTTTTCCACTCATGGGCGTCGACACTCTGACCCCACTTGAAGATTGACCCTCTCTTGCGGTGATGGTTGACCTTTGTCCACTTCAAAGTGCTGTGCCTGTGTTCCTGAATCGAGTTTGTTGAATGCTTTGGGAGATCGTAAAATTACTAGTTCACTTATGGTTCAAATTTTTGTTTCTTAAAGAGAAATTACAGGCTGTGGATTGCATCAATCATAGTTCAGAAGAAGTATGTTTAATGGCTTTGTGAACTGCCTGAAAAATGTCGCCGTATATCATCAGTACCATCTTGGATCTGGTATATTCCGGCATCAACTTCATATCCCTGGATTCACTTTAAATCCAAAGGACTATCGATTTTAACTGACCCCACCAGTCAGTCTTCCTACTCCCCAGGGATAGAGAATTCTGAAGGTTCCAACTGAGAAACACACACAAAAATGCTGGAGGAACTCAGCAAGCCAGGCAGTATCTATAGTCGATGTTTCAGCAGGACCATAGAGGCTGCCTGACTTGCTGAGTTCCTCTAGCATTTTGTGTGTGTTAATCCAGACTTCCAAAACTTGTTGTGTGTCAGAGAAAGGAAAGTTTTCCTCATTTCAGTCAGGTAACCATTTTTCCTACATCTCATCCTACTGAACTCTTTAATCATTTTGCGTTTGGGCGTGACTGTATTCTTTTAAATACCAGAGAATATAGAAAATGGTTCATCTCCGGAACTTGTCTACTGAAATTCTGATGTACACCCTCTACAACAAGTACATTCTTTCCAAGGCAAAGGGGTCAAAGCTGCGCACAATACTCCAGGGATGGTCCTACCCAAGTTTCTAAGGAATTGCAAGTAGTCTTGTTTACCCCCGTAAACAAATCCTCTTGGAATAACATCAAAAGTATTATTTACCTGCCTGGTGACCTGCTGCATATGAATTTTACCCATCAGTTCCTTTGAGTGAGCAACTTCAAGTTTCTGGGTGTCAATATCTCTGAAGATCTATTGTGAGTCCAACATAGTAATGCAATTACAAAGAAGGCAAGCAGCGTCTATACCTAATTAGGAGTTCAATCACTCAATCTCATTCAATGTTAGCAAGATAAGGAGCTGGTTATTGACTTCAGGAGAAGGAATCTGGAGATCCATGACCCAGTCTTTGTCAGGGGATCAAAGGATCAGCAACTTTAAATTTCTCGGTTATTTTTTCAGAGGATCTGTCCTGGGCCCAGCACGTATGTGTCATTAAAAAGAAAGCACACCAGTGCCTCTTCTTCCATAGACATTTGAGAAGATTCAGCATGCTCAAAGGTTCATTTATTATCAAAGTATGCAATTTTGAAATTCTTGTTCTCTGCATAGCCATGAAACCAAGGGAGAAACAAAAGGTAGCACGATCATCAACCCCCAAATCCCCCCTCTCCGCACAAAAAAGTGAACAAAACTGGACCAGGCGCTTCAACCACCACCCCCCCCCCCCCCGTACAAAAAAAGAGAGAAAGATTGGGCGATAAACACAGAATACAAAAGAAAACTATAAGAGTTGAAAAAAGTCACAGTCCACCTCCCCATCCAAAACACGGGAAACCTGGGCAACAGCAGCAGGTTCTCCTCTCTCTGGTAGCGTAGCAGAGCAATTCTCAGTGATCAAAAGGCAGGCAGCCAATGCTCACTTTCAATCTCCCTCGTTGCATTAATTGGCAAACAATGGAAGCATTAATTGGCCAAATAGAATTGAACATCAGCTCACACCCTGTCCTACAGCCTACCTGCTATGAATTTCCAGCATGCTGCCTTTGCTTCCAGTTCTCTCAGAGACTGAAGCACCCAAATGATCTCCAAAGTTTCTGCATTCACCTTGATGCTTCAATTTCACTTGTCACCTAAAACTTTGACACACTTATAGAGATGTACGGTGGAGAGTATATTGACTGGTTGCATCACGGCCTGTTATGGAAACACCAATGCCCCTGTATGGAAAGACATACAAAAAGTAGTGGATGTAGCCCAGTCTATCATGGGTAAATCCTTACCCACCAAGGAGCACTGTCGGAGGAAAGCAGCATCCATCATCAAGGACCTCCGCCATCAATATCATGCTCTCTTCTCGCTGCTGCCATCAAGAAGGACAAACAGGAACCTCAGGACCCACACCACCAGGTTCAGGAACAGTTATTACTTCTCAACCATCAGGGTCTTGAGCCAGTGTGTATAACTTCACTCAACACAACTCTGAACTGATTCCACGATCTGCAGGCTCATTTTCAAGGACTGTACAACTCATGTTCTCAGTATTATTGTTTTCACTTGCATAAGTTGTCTTCATTTACACTTTGGTTGATTGACAGTGTTTATTGAAGGAATAACCTCTCAACTTCACTCATCCCAACACTGAACTGTTCCCACAACCTATGGAATTACTCTCAAGGACACTTCATCTCATGTTCTTGATATTTATTTATTTATTTATTGTATTTGTACCGTTTGATGCCTTTTGCACATTGGTTATTTGCCTGTCTTGTGATGTGAAGTTTTTCATTGATTTCCATTGTATTTTGTATTTACTGTGAATACCCACAAGAAAATGAATCTCAGGGTTGTATATGGTGACATATATGTAGTTTGATAATAAATTTACTTTGAACTTTGAATTTATTTGAAT